>NW_027315834.1:51682029-51786032 GCF_026437365.1 Eucyclogobius newberryi
AAGCGGTCCCTCGCCTCACGTGATCTGGTGGGTTATACTGAGTCTAACACTGCTGTGCCACATGCTGTCTCTCTGATTACCCTAACCCTAACCCTCTGCTTCACCATGGCTCAGATATAACACCGTTCTCCTTGAATTGTCTAATGTCACAGTAAAACGGTGTACACAGCTGAACCCTGCCACACTCTTGCTCACTTCCTGATGAAGGGGAAGCTCACTGTTGCATATCCACAATGGAACAGCTGTGCACCCTGAGACCGGATCTGAAAGAAGAGCCACTTGCTAACTCTGATTTGGTTTTGTATGTAGATGGATCAGCGTCTCGAGACGTTAACACTGGACAGAAGCGTGTTGGCTTTGCTGTATGTTCTGAGTGAGAGGTTGTGGCGTCAGGCCCACTGCTTCCCATTTCTAGCACAGACTGCAGAATTGGTGGCTCTGACAGCCGCATGCACATTGGCGAAGGGTCAGTCTGTCACAATTTTCACAGATTCTCGATATGCGGGGTTGTGGCGACACAGGAACTTTTTGAAATCGGAGAATCAGGTAAGCCTATTCTGAACTCTACCCAGGTTGCAGAACTCGTGGAGGCGATTTTGCTGCCATCTGATATTGCCATATGCAAATGTCAGCTCACACTAATAGAGATGACCCAATTTCACAGGGAAACAGCAGAGCGGACGCAGCAGCCAAGGCCGCGTCTTATCTCTGCAGACAAGAGCAAAATGACTGTTTTGTGTCTTATAACACTTCTCTTCCAGAGTCCTTATCAGCCAGGCAGGAATTCTCCACGACAGAGGAAATCTCTGTGTGGAAGAAGGCGGGGGCTGAAAAGTGTGATGGCATATGGGTTGGGCCTAATAAAAAACCCTGCTTACCTGAACATTTTTTCAGGCAGATGGCGCTGATCTCACATGGACGGGACCATGCGTCAAAGGGGGAAATGGTAACTGCTGTGGGACAGAATTGGTTCACAAAAGGTTTTACCATTTATGCCCTAATGTTTTGTCAATCTTGTGCTATTTGTTTAAACAATAATCCAGGTAGGACGAAACAAATCCCACAGGCAGCACACCCACCGCCAGAAAGACCTTTTGGGCATATGCAAATGGATTTCATTGAGCTTAATCCATCAGAAGGCAAGACATTCTGTTTTGTGTTTGTTGACATCTGGTCACGTTACGTGGAGGCGTTTCTGTGCAAACATGCCTCCAGCAACGTGGTAGTTAAAGCTCTGATCACAGCGATTGTACCTGGGGGCATTCCTGAAAAAGTGACAATGGAAGCCATTTCGTAGCAAAAGTGGTAGAGGAGGTGGGTCAATTTCTGGGCATTGATTTCCGTAAACATACTTCTTATCACCCAGAATCTTGTGGCCTTGCAGAACGATGCAACGGGACGATTAAAACAAAACTGACCAAAATATGTGAGCAAACTGGACTCTCCTGGGTTAAGGTGCTGCCACTGACGTTGTACATGAGAATGCGGGTACAGGCAAGATGTAACATGAGTCCATTTGAAATTCTGTTTGCCCGCCCACCTAACATAGGCTTAGGCCCAGCTCCGCCACGAGATTTGTCCGATTCCTCCCTGTGTGATGACTCTATGTTGGCGTACTGTGAAGAATTGGATGACCAGTTGTCCTCAATTTCTGCACAGGTGAAAGCCGCTCTCCCAAAGGCAGCAGAAGCTTTCCTTCACAACTTCAAACCAGGGGACTGGATCCTGGTCGGAGAGCCCAGGCGCAAACACTGGAGGTCGATACGCTGGTTGGGGCCATTCCAAGTTCTCCTCATCACTCACACCGCAGTGAAAGTCGCAGAACGGGGCACCTGGGTTCACGCATCTCACTGCCGAGCCATCTTCAGCTCATCTGCGGAGATCAACGACAACGCGGGTGTCGGTCCACTCGTGGGTCAGACACAAGGGGCGACCACTGAGGACGTCGTCGGACCTTTGAATTGCAACGATCTCAAGTTCTCAAGTTCGAGAAAGTGGGAGTCCGAGGTCGTAAAGCTCGAAAGGCACCAGAGCCCACCGATCGAGTGCTCCGAGCACGTGGCATGGTGCCAAAACCCAGCGCGGTTTAAAGCTCCACGTTCTTCTGCATTGTTTGGTAATATCTACACAAACACTGTCTTCATCGTCTTCATGATTCCTGAGGCACACCCAGCTCTTCCTGGGGGGAGGAGTCCCCCGGAGCGTCAGAGCTCTAAATGGTATCTGACCGACAGAAAGGTCGAGCTCAACATCAGGTTGCTGAATTATAGAACAATCGATTTATACACTGTTTGTGTCAGTAGTTCTGGCGTTGGGAATAGTGTGGTTTTTCACTCTGCCTAGCTGGGCGTGGCCCCACAGAGAACACAGATTAGACCGTAACACTCGTACGCTGCATTATGACGACACACCCAAGATCGAGTCTCTTACATACATTTATAACCATTCCACCGTCTATACACTAAACTATTGGTATCGATATGCTAAATATGTAGCCGACAGTCACAAGCGGAAAAATTGTTATGTATGTACACACATGCCCATGGCAACCAACTCTCCACACATGCTCCCTCTTCCTGTGCCTGACTTATCCAACATTTTATCTGACACTAATTTCTCTAGATAATGTTCAACTTCTGAGTAGGATAGTTTGGTCTGCGTGGAGAGCGGTGATTCCTCTTGTCTCACGCAAGACTAAGATCATCCGACCTCAAATTAACATCAAACCTGAACTGGGACCGCTCTTTGGACCAGTCCACATTCAACCTGGCTCTAAATTTACATGCTTTGCACAGACTATTACATCCACCTCATCTGTCGGCCCAGGATCTGAACTTAAACCACACCACGTAGGACAAATTCCTGATTTATTTTGTTCCACAGTGTATGTCCCGTGCACTTAGGGGATAGTACCCACCTGAACACATCTCAGGCGGGCCCCGGAACCACATGTGCATCGTACTACACTGTACCAGACATTTTAGGGACCGTTCCGATAGAGGAGTACATGTTTCTTTGTGGATATTACATGTATGAATGTCTTCCAGCGGGACGGGTGGGACGCTGCGCTGATGTGATTCCTTCAGATCATTCATACATAATATCTGGCACACCTCATTTCACACACAGGGCCCAAAGGGATCTGCCACCTCATGATGCTGTTTGGGGGTCTGATGTGCCAGATGACCATCAAATTTGGACAATGGGGGAAAAAGTTCTATTGACATTGTTCCCAAGTGTAGGAAGGTAAACTGATGTTGCGTGTGGAGACTCTCAGCTATAGATTTACTTATTTTATCGACACAACATTAGCTACTTTTAAGATAAGATAAGATATTCCTTTATTGTCCCACATGGGGAAATTTCATTGATGCAACGCAGGTAGATACAGAGGTAGATACAGAAGAACAGATCACTCATAGGAAGTTTGAAGTTTTTGAGGCAGAGAGAGAGGAGATGCAGGCTCTTCGCGCAGTAGCACTTCAAAATCGTATCGTGCTCGATCAGATAACAGCCTCCAATGGGGGGGGTGTGCACAGATAACAGCCTCCAGTGGGAGGGGGGTGTGCACAGATAACAGCCTCCAGTGGGGGGGGGTGCACTTTACTAAAAGGGAGCTGCTGTACCTACATTCCTGCTAATGATGAGGATGGGGGTGCGATCCAACAGGGACTCGCATATTTGACCAAAACTCCGTAATCTCATGGAATCTGAAACTGTCACTGCCACTCACCCTTTTCTGTGTTAGGATGGGCTCTTACTTCCTGGCGTGACTCATACATTTCAGCATTATTGTAGGGGTGATCTTGATTCTGTTTTCTTGTGTTCTCCTGGGTTTGTTCAAAGCGATCGGTAAAATGGTTTCTGCTCACGATGTGTCTGTTCAGGTTCCAGGGCCAGATAGAGACACAGGCGACATTAGTGATTCAGATGATGATTCAATCATCAAGGGAATGAGACCTTAAGCCAATCACGGCATGAACAAGAGGCAAATTTAACCATTTTATCTATTTATTTTAAACTGTTTAGAATTGACTGATTTAAGGGGAAATTGTAATGAGTTAATTTAAGACAAGATAGAGACCAAAGTAGAGATGCACCGATCAATCGGCCGCCGATTTAAAAAGCCGGTTTTATGCTGAATCGGCCAGAATCGGTGACCGGCCGGTCCATGTCGTAATTGCCGGTTTTCGGCCGATCCAAACTGACCCGCATGCGCGGTGCGCAGCAGCTCAACGCGCCCAGCGCTAAACAGCTAAAAACTACAAGACTCTTTCAGAGCGCGGCGGCCAAAGTGTCCACTTTACATTCAAGTCTATGTAAACGCGCGTCGAACACTTCCTGTGTTTCCCGCGGCGCGAGTCCTGCTTTTTCGGCGCGGCGCGCGGCGCAGAGGGTGCGTTTTGGTGTTTTCCGCTCTAGACGCTTTGACAGGCGCAGAAGCTTCAAAGCGTTAAAATTGTTCGTGGCAGAAAAGTTCAGATTTGTTCAACTTTGGTGGAACAAGAAGGACGAGCCTGGAGGAGGATCAGAGGAGACTGGACTGTGGGTCAGTTATTATAACTTTGAGACAATTACAATCTACGTGTTGATAGTTGATGCGTCAAAATAATTTGCGCTGGTTTGTGTTTGACGAGTTCATGTGTTTATTCAGAGTTATCTACAGAAGAGTCGGGACACATGAAGGGGCCAGAAGACAGAGGACATGTGCAGAAGAGCAGGGACACATGAAGGAGACAGAAGACAGAGGACATGTGCAGAAGAGCAGGGACACATGAAGGAGACAGAAGACATGTGCAGAAGAGCAGGGACACATGAAGGAGACAGAAGACAGAGGACATGTGCAGAAGAGTCGGGACACATGAAGGAGACAGAAGACAGAGGACATGTGCAGAAGAGCAGGGACACATGAAGGAGACAGAAGACAGAGGACATGTGCAGAAGAGCAGGGACACATGAAGGAGACAGAAGACAGAGGACATGTGCAGAAGAGTCAAGACACATGAAGGAGACAGAAGACAGAGGACATCTGCAGAAGAGCAGGGACACATGAAGGAGACAGAAGATAGAGGACATGTGCAGAAGAGCAGGGACACATGAAGGAGACAGAAGACAGAGGACATGTGCAGAAGAGTCGGGACACATGAAGGAGACAGAAGACAGAGGACATGTGCAGAAGAGCAGGGACACATGAAGGAGACAGAAGACAGAGGACATGTGCAGAAGAGTCGGGACACATGAAGGAGACAGAAGACATCTGCAGAAGAGCAGGGACACATGAAGGAGACAGAAGACAGAGGACATCTGCAGAAGAGTAGGGACACATGAAGGAGACAGAAGACAGAGGACATGTGCAGAAGAGCAGGGACACATGAAGGAGACAGAAGACAGAGGACATGTGCAGAAGAGCAGGGACACATGAAGGAGACAGAAGACAGAGGACATGTGCAGAAGAGTCGGGACACATGAAGGAGACAGAAGACAGAGGACATGTGCAGAAGAGCAGGGACACATGAAGGAGACAGAAGACAGAGGACATGTGCAGAAGAGTCGGGACACATGAAGGAGACAGAAGACAGAGGACATGTGCAGAAGAGCAGGGACACATGAAGGAGACAGAAGACAGAGGACATGTGCAGAAGAGTCGGGACACATGAAGGAGACAGAAGACAGAGGACATGTGCAGAAGAGCAGGGACACATGAAGGAGACAGAAGACAGAGGACATGTGCAGAAGAGTCGGGACACATGAAGGAGACAGAAGACAGAGGACATGTGCAGAAGAGTCGGGACACATGAAGGAGACAGAAGACAGAGGACATGTGCAGAAGAGCAGGGACACATGAAGGAGACAGAAGACAGAGGACATGTGCAGAAGAGTCGGGACACATGAAGGAGACAGAAGACAGAGGACATGTGCAGAAGAGCAGGGACACATGAAGGAGACAGAAGACAGAGGACATGTGCAGAAGAGTCGGGACACATGAAGGAGACAGAAGACAGAGGACATGTGCAGAAGAGCAGGGACACATGAAGGAGACAGAAGACAGAGGACATGTGCAGAAGAGTCGGGACACATGAAGGAGACAGAAGACAGAGGACATGTGCAGAAGAGCAGGGACACATGAAGGAGACAGAAGAAGCAGCAGCAGGGCTGTCAGAAGAGTTAGTAGTTGTTGTTGTTCTGCTGCTCAACTAGCAGAGCTAAGCTACGAGCTAATGCTAACAATAGATCTCATCCTCCTGAAATGAGACTTTAAAAAGACTTTGATGCATTTGAGACAAACATGACGTAGAAACAAAACTTAAATGACTCCAACAGTGAAATGAGTGACGACAATTTAATGTCAGGACTATTGTCCCACAGCCTCAAAGACATGTCCACACAATCACTGTGCTCTAGAATCTATAGTGCACTAGAATCTATAGTGCTCTAGAATCTATAGTGCACTAGAATCTATAGTGCTCTAGAATCTATAGTGCTCTAGAATCTATAGTGCTCAGGTCATTGTGCTTCTAGTGAGTGTGTGAAGTTTTCAGAGCTGATGAAACTGTAAAATGATATTGGAACATAAATGTGCCTCATTAAATAAACTGTATTATAATAGTAAAAGTTTGAATAATATTGCAGTAAATGTACTGGGCTCAAATATAACTGCAGTACAATGTTCTTTAAGATCTGGATTTGCCTTCAGACCTCCCTGTTGCTCCTGCTCCTGTTGCTCCTGCTCCTGTTGCTCCTCCTCCTGTTGCCCCTGCCCCTGTTGTCCCTGCCCCTGCTGCTCCTGCCCCTGCTGCTCCTGCTGCTTCAGGGGATGCTGGTCCTTCTGCTGCTCCCACAGGTGTAAAAGCATTTGGTTGGATTACAATTTGTCTTTTAGCCTGTGTCATCTAAATTGCAATGTGTGTTTTTTTTGTAGAACCACGAGGAAGAGGACCTGGAGCCAGAGTCCTCCAGCTTTGAGAGGAGGTCCTGGAGCCAGAGTCCTCCAGCTTTGAGAGGAGGTCCTGGAGCCAGAGTCCTCCAGCTTTGAGAGGGAGGTCCTGGAGCCAGAGTCCTCCAGCTTTGAGAGGAGGTCCTGGAGCCAGAGTCCTCCAGCTTTGAGAGGAGGTCCTGGAGCCAGAGTCCTCCAGCTTTGAGAGGGAGGTCCTGGAGCCAGAGTCCTCCAGCTTTGAGAGGAGGACCTGGAGCCAGAGTCCTCCAGCTTTGAGAGGAGGTCCTGGAGCCAGAGTCCTCCAGCTTTGAGAGGAGGACCTGGAGCCAGAGTCCTCCAGCTTTGAGAGGAGGACCTGGAGCCAGAGTCCTCCAGCTTTGAGAGGAGGACCTGGAGCCAGAGTCCTCCAGCTTTGAGAGGGAGGTCCTGGCAGCGCTCTGGGACTGACCCTCCTCATGTTCCACCTGCTTCCTCTCCTGCAGAAGGTTCCAGCTCATTCAAAAGAATGTGTAAAATTACAAATATATAAATTACTATATGAAAATAGTTCATTTGAACCATTGGAGCTGCATCTTCTGCAGGAGACATGTCTCCTTTGTCCTCTGTGTCCCCCACTCTTCTCCAGGCCATATATTAGTTAGTATATAGTTCTGTATTTATATATTATTTTTTATATATAGTTATTTATTTTTCTATTTTTCCACAAAATAAATTACATTTTATATTATAAACGTGTGTCCTGTATACATGCAACGTTTTCATATAATACTGAGGAGTTTGTGGGAAAATCAGTGGCTAGATAGAAAATCGGTATCGGAAAAATCGGTTTTGGCAGGTCAGACCTCCTTAAAAACCGGAAATCGGTATCGGCCAGGAATTTTGGAATTGGTGCATCTCTAGACTAAAGTCTTTATTTGATGATATTAATTGAGCATTATTTTCCAGAAGTCAGCGTCTGAGGGAGTCGGATCCCTCATTCACTGTGGAACTCCTCCAGGTTTCTACTTCATCCCAAAGAGGTTTTGTAGTTTTTTCTGGCCGAGAAGGAGGGTCTAAGGACAGAAGGAGGGTCTAAGGACAGAAGGAGGGTCAAAGGACAGAAGGAGGGTCTAAGGACAGAAGGAGGGTCTAAGGACAGAAGGAGGGTCTAAGGACAGAAGGAGGGTCTAAGGACAGAAGGAGGGTCTAAGGACAGAAGGAGGGTCTAAGGACAGAAGGAGGGTCTAAGGACAGAAGGAGGGTCTAAGGACAGAAGGAGGGTCTAAGGACAGAAGGAGGGTCTAAGGACAGAAGGAGGGTCTAAGGACAGAAGGAGGGTCTAAGGACAGAAGGAGGGTCTAAGGACAGAAGGAGGGTCTAAGGACAGAAGGAGGGTCTAAGGACAGAAGGAGGGTCTAAGGACAGAAGGAGGGTCTAAGGACAGAAGGAGGGTCTGAGGACAGAGGAATTTTTAAAAAAAATTTTATTAAGAATTTTATGAAAATTTTTATTAATCATTTTTTACTATTCATTTTATTATTCTTACTCATTTTCCCATTATTAATCTTTATTATTAATATGAATTTTATATTCTGATTAGTCTAATTTTGTGGTAATGTGAGGATGAGATACTCGTCCCAATGAGTGAAGGTTTCTCCTCTGAAAGGTTTTGCTTCACCTAATGTTTAACATACATTTATATTTACAATTTTCTTAGATTTTTAGGGGCAATTAACTGATGATATGATGTATAATAAAACAGGGGTTTAAAATAATCATAAGAGGGGAATTGTAATGGAAAATAGGTCATGTCATGTCATTTCGATGTCGTTTTAGGCCATGACACTTCATTTAAAATTCTATGTTGTTTTTCTGTGTGTAGATGAGATAAGAATATTGGTTCTTGATTAGTACGGTTAGTCCGGCGCCTCTGGATCAGCCAGGATCAGGCCATTTAATGCGTCAGGACGATGATTATGTGTCAAGTCACCTGCGATTGAGGGTCAGGTCACCTCTGAATGAGAGGCTTGAATCTTTGCATCCGTGATGGTTGTTCAGAATAGTTAGAATGAATCAAACGTTTTATCCCTGTCAGTACAATTCTAATACAGAGATAACAGAGCGCTTACCATCTGTCCCCATCGAACGTGATCGGCGACTTACACGGGCACTTCCGGACGCACCGCTTTCCCTGCTCTGCTCGTTCATTTATAGCATTTTGATATAGCATGCAAAAATGAGGTCACGCCTCATTGGTCCTCAGCGTTTCTCCACTGGCCGTTTTCACACGTAGATGTCCTTAAGGTCTGCAGTGTGTCCAGCACCGGGGTCTCCCTCATCAGAGTGTCTTTAGAGGAACAATGGAGTATGTGTTCCCATGTGCATGTGAGGGTTCTTCATAATATATCAAATATAGTTTAATACAGTCTCGTAAAATGAATATAGTTGGTAATACAAATAGTAAGGTTCATATATTTGGTTTCCCCTTCAAGCACTATCCTCTGATAAAGACTTTGACTATAAACTATATTTCACATTTGACTTCTCCTGTGTCTGGTCACTGCTGGTCACATGTTTCTCTCCTTCTTCCTCTCAGAGCTTCTGTTTCAGACTCTGATGATGACCTGGAGATCCAGAACCTCCCTCTCTCCTCCTGATGGTTCTGGCTCCACAGTCTGTCTGCAAATTCAATCGTCAGTTTCCTCACTGTCTCCTTCGAGGAAACTGCTGTTGTCATTTTGAGTGTTACAAAAATAAACTGAACCACTTTGGATCTTGTGAATGAAATGAACTATTCTAACACTGAAATGGTCTAACTTATTCCACCTTAAATGTTCAATAAAAACTCATGTATGATCAGTGTATGAATAACCTCATAAATAACCTCTGCTGATCAACAACAGACTTATGTGTCTGACATTCAGCTGGTCCTGGGCCCGCTCCCAGGTGGCGCTGTTGGGTTTTCTTTTCCTTCAAAATAGTTTAAACCACATGTGCAGGAAAGTGTCAGAGCGGGATTTGAACCCACAAACTGTACAAAATGTGTGAGTGAAAAAAGAGCTCTAACTTTGTGTTTTTTTTAATAAATATAAGGCATGTCTTTGTTTTTAGGCCTTTATTCAACATCATTGATTTGTTCCAAATACATTTATATAATTATTCATCCCAGTATTTCAACACAAGTCAAGACTAAAGTCAGTAATTTAAGAACAAAAGATCATTAACATTCATTATTATATTGATTTAAATGACGTTAGTTTGTTACTTTTCTTTGGAAAAACACAAATGTATCTGTTCTTCTTCTTCTCTGTTAATATTCACTCTCATGATTAATATGATTCAAAAAGAAAAACAGCATTTCCTCCTCCATACTGAAGCTGATAAAGATAAAAAGATGTCCTTTTGTTCCTCTAGAGTGTTCACAACTGAAACAGACAAAAACAGATGGAAATACAGTGAGTATATAAGTATTTGAAGTTAGAAATGACGGAGGGTCTGAAATGTTGATCGTCGGTGCATTTCCACTGTGAGAGACAGAAGATGTTTAAATAATGTCTCTGTTATTTTAGTGTCACGGTCTGTGTGAAAATGTTTAAATTGTTGGTGATGCTCAGCCTCTGTTTTGTGTCAATCTAACTAGAATTTCTCACATTTTGTAAACATTAAATTTGCTGCATTTTCACCTACAACCTAAACCAACTTGAGGTGAAATAATTTAATTCTGCCCCTTTGCGCCCCCTACAGTTAAACTAATTGTATATTGGGAGCAAAACATTATTTTTTTATTTTATGAAATTTGGCACATTTTATTATTGCGTCCCGATAAAAAAGTCAATCAGATCCATGTCATATTTTACAGCGTTGCCGTAGCAATGACAGAAACCTCCCATGTTATTCCAATGGGGACAAATCTCTCACATATTATTTCCTGACAAATAATAACATCTTTAACATCTCTCTTAACCGTCTCTTCTCCTTTGTCTGGATCCGTCACTATCCTGAAGTTAATGGAGTGGTTAGTGTATGTCAGACTATGGACCGCTCATGTTCTCTCTGCTTCGTTCTTACTCATTTCTTAATATTTCACATTGAGATGTGTTCACACTTACATCATTAAGTTCTCCAGTGTGGAATTTTGTGATAAACTCTGCCTTCTCCTTCTCTTCTTGGAGGGAGCCGTCGACTTTGACGAGGTCAGAGAAGAAACCGGCCTCTAACGCTGCATCCACTTCTAGAGACGAGGACTTGTCTGAGAAAGAGTCAGATGCCACGATCTCAAACTCAAGACTCTCTCAAGAATCTCAAAACACAGTCCTGGTCAAATCTTGCGTGTAATTTATAGTCATTAGTTCACACAAACACACCATATTTTCCTGGCCCGGCCCCCGGTCAAATTTTAGAACCCAATGTGGCCCTCGAGTCAAAAAGTATAAACCTGGAGGAGTTCCACATGAAGGAGAGACAGTGGAGCTGGAGCCACTCAGGAGGAGAACCAGTTCTTCAGGAGGAGAACCAGTTCTTTCAGGCAGGTGACGAACCGTCCATCTAGAGTACAGACCGCTGTTTCCTACAGGACCAGATTCCATAACACAGGAGCTTGGGAGCTAAACGCCCGCAGAGAGCAAAAAGCTCTGTTTGGATGATATGGTTCTATAGCAGCTGCTCCACAATCACCTCCACCGCCTCCAGCGAAGGACTCATCAGCCACAGCACCACTACAATCTTCAAAGGCCTTGGACCCATCTGTGACAGGCTCGACAACATCCCTGTCATTGCCCCTGCCTTAAGACCAGCAACATCTACTCCCGCTACAGACTCCTCATTCTCCTTCTCATCTCCACCATCACCCAGGGGCCGTCACAGCCCTCTTGAAAGTCTGATCAAATCAGGCCTTAAGACGGCTCCACTCACGCCCAATATAGGAAGATCAAGAGTTTTGTCAATATTTATCAACTCTTCCCCGCACAAGCCGACTACTCCAACAAAAGCCCCTCCCCCCTCCCCTTTCACCTGGTGTCTCCCATAAGGAGGATGCACTGGGTCTCAGCGTTGCCGGGACTTATTGTCATATTAAAAACCAACCCGGGGCCCTATGTAAAAAGAGCCCCCCCTAGTGTTACCTCTGTGTCACATCACACAGATGGGAAAACAAAATGAGAGTCAGGCCAAGAAGAGAAGTGGAGGTCTGAAGAAGAGAAGTGGAGGTCTCGCTGTGTATGTAAACACGAGCTGGTGTAAACCTACACACTGCACAGTGAAGCAGCAGCTGTGTAACAAGGATATTGAACTATTGGCTATTGGCATGAGGCCATATTATCTGCCCCGGGAGTTTTCACATGTGATTTCGATCGCAGTCTGTGTGGCCCCGTCTGCCAATGCTGAAAATGCTTGTGAAGCACTGCTCTCCTGCACTTGTAGGCTGCAAACACAGCATCCACAGGCTCTCTTCCTCATCTCTGGTGACTTTAACCACGCTTCTCCCTCTTCTGTCCTGACACACCCAGTATGTCTCCTGTCCCACCAGAGACAATAGAACATTGGACTTGTTCTTTGCTCCTCCCCCCTCCCTCCCCTGGAACCACAACCTTGTACATCTGAGGCCTGTGGTGCCCCGTGTGGTGAGGAGGTGGTCTGCTGAGAGCGAGGAGGCTCTGAGGGACTGCTTCAGCACCACTGTCTGGACTGAGCTCTATGACCCACATGGGGAGGACATCAACACCATCACTAGCTTCTGCTAACAGGCACGCAGGAGACTAGCCAATAAGGAGACCTTTTTCCTGATAGGCGGGACAAAGGGCTTATTGACACAGAATCTTCTGTATTCTCGTGCGTAAGGCTCCGGGAAGGCTGTAAAGAGCCAGATTTCTCGGCAGGATTTTGCGCATAACGTTTTCTGAGTTTATTAGCCTTTTGGACGTGCATTTTGTTAGATATATGTATTATTATACCAATACAAAAATAAAATAAAAATATTATAATTTTTTTTTTTTTTAACCTCTATATGGGAAATTCATGGGTAAACTCATATTTACAAATTTTCACATTTTTTTTTAGCAGTTATAATATGTATTAGTGGCCTACAAAACATCAAAATGTATGTTTTATGATCATAGAGGAGCTAAAACTGTAATAAAACAGTTTGGCACAGTTGGCACATATTTGGATCACTTGAATATACTTTTTGATACAAAAAGGTCAACAGCACCAAAATGCTTCTGTTCCTAGAGATGTGAAACTTTGCACAGTTGTTGTCAACAAGATAAACATCATGTGCAGTGAACAGCATAAACACAATGAAGTATGTCCTGCTCAGGACCATTACAAATTGACAATATTCAGGCGAGACTAAAAAAGGATGTTTTGTTTATGTTTGGGCCTCTGTAGTGTAAGTTCTGAAGCCCTGACAGTGTGACATGTGCACATCTGCAGAAACTAGAAGGCCTAAGCTTTCCCATGATGCATCACACTCACATGTGGAACGTAAGATCCTCTTTTAATAAGCAATGACATGTGGGTCTGACCAGTGTGCACAGGGCGAAAATAGGTGGATGGTAACAGCTTAATTCTCACTTCCTGAGATTTGATCAATCACCCACCCCGCCGACCTGCACAGACCCCTCCCCCTGCACAGACCCCTCCCCCTGCACAGACCCCTCCCCCTGCACAGACCCCTCCCCCTGCACAGCTGCATGCTCCCTCTTCCACAGCTGGACAATGGCCTGCACCCGTCCCTCTTCACTTCTCTGCCCCGGACCATCATCTCCCCACTTCACCTGGACTCACCCGTCCCCCCGGCACACAGTCCCCCTGGACTCACCCGTCCCCCCGGCACACAGTCTCCCTGGACTCACCCGTCCCCCCAGCACACAGTCCCCCTGGACTCACCCGTCCCCCCGGCACACAGTCCCCCTGGACTCACCCGTCCCCCCGGCACACAGTCTCCCTGGACTCACCCGTCCCCCCAGCACACAGTCCCCCTGGACTCACCCGTCCCCCTGGACTCACCCGTCCCCCCAGCACACAGTCCCCCTGGACTCACCCGTCCCCCCAGCACACAGTCCCCCTGGACTCACCCGTCCCCCCAGCACACAGTCCCCCTGGACTTTTATTAAGAATATAAGAGGTTGTTTATAAGAGCTTTTCTATTAATAGTGTTTTCTTAAAGTTTTCTATAAGTTCTCAGTTCTTTTACTTCTGTACCTACTTGTGTTGCAACACTGAAATGTCCCCATTGTGTGGAGAAATAAAGGCTTATCTTAAATATGGGCTGGAGTTATTTGAAATTGTGCTTTCAAGTCATCGTCGGCCGTTAGTTTCCAAGTCTTAATATTCAGATTCTCTGCTTGAAAAAATAAACTATTATTTTAAAGAATGACGCTCTTTTGCTGCGTCCGTGTTTTTGCCTTCACCCGGAAATGTGTCGTCACAGCGGGACATCTGTGTCGATGAAGACTTCGCTCGTCTTCATCAGCAGCAAGTGCACAGAGTGTCATAACGGTCTATCACCGCTGAGCGGCAGCAGCGCGCCGTGTGTCCCTCCAGAGCCGGAAACACCGGAGAAGCAGACGCGGTCTCGGCGCATCGCTCCGAACCCGGTGTCTGACCCGTGACTGACCAGTGACTGACCAGTGACTGACCGTCTGCAGAGCCATGGCATCCCGGAGGCCCGACAGCTTCGACGGGCTGGGCTACAGGCTGGCCCCGGACCCGCAGCTCCAGTACCGGGTCACTACTCCACCGGACATCCCGGGCAGCCGCAACCTGCACCGGAGCCCGCAGTATGAGGACCCGGGCACGGAGGCCGGAGCGTGCAGAGGAGCGGCCGGCTGGGACGCGTCTCAGCCCGGCCTCCCTCCCGCCGGTAGGTCGCTGCGGGGCTCGGGAGTCAAAGCTAATGGCAGGCTAACGGGAGCTAACGGGAGCTAACAGAGCTAACGCACTCAGGCCGTTTGTGACGCGCGTTTCCCCGCTAACCTTTGGCTCAGAGCCGCGACATGCGGAGCGGAGGACAGGCCGGTCCCGGGGACACGTGACCGCTGCTCACACGTCTCTGTCCGCGGGTGTTTGTGGGAAGAGTCGGTGTAGCAGGACGAGCTAAGACGAGGCTAACAGGCTAATAACAAGTGACAGGGCGAAGGATGAAGGCTTTATTTTACATTAGATCGAGTTATTTTACATTAGATCGAGTTATTTTACATTAGATCGAGTTATTTTACATTAGATCGAGTTATTTTACATTAGATCGAGTTATTTTACATTAGATCGAGTTATTTTACATTATTAGATCGAGTTATTTTACATTAGATCGAGTTATTTTACATTAGATCGAGTTATTTTACATTATTAGATCGAGTTATTTTACATTAGATCGAGTTATTTTACATTAGATCGAGTTATTTTACATTAGATCGAGTTATTTTACATTAGATCGAGTTATTATAATGAGGTTTGTTTAGTTTCAGGTGTTTAAATGTGAGGGTTTGTTTAGTTTCAGGTGTTTAAATGTGAGGGTTTGTTTAGTTTCAGGTGTTTAAATGTGAGGGTTTGTTTAGTTTCAGGTGTTTAAATGTGAGGGTTTGTTTAGTTTCAGGTGTTTAAATGTGAGGGTTTGTTTAGTTTCAGGTGTTTAAATGTGAGGGTTTGTTTAGTTTCAGGTGTTTAAATGTGAGGGTTTGTTTAATTTCAGGTGTTTAAATGTGAGGGTTTGTAGAATGTCTGTTTCTCTGACGTTGGTGGAAGGGCATCTGTGGTAAATGATAGTTTTACTTGTGTTGTTTTGAAACGTAAGAGTTTAACACGACAGGAAGTGAAGCTGATGGAGTCTGAAGTGGGCGTGGAAAGAGGAGGGCCCAGTTCCTCCTGTCGCTCCGGGGCATCTGATGTAAAGTCCCACTGAGGGGAGGAGACTGAGTGGAGGAGGAGGAGACTGAGTGGAGGAGGAGACTGAGTGGAGGAGGAGGAGACTGAGTGGAGGAGGAGACTGAGTGGAGGAGGAGGAGACTGAGTGGAGGAGGAGGAGACTGAGTGGAGGAGGAGGAGACTGAGTGGAGGAGGAGGAGACTGAGTGGAGGAGGAGGAGACTGAGTGGAGGAGACTGAGTGGAGGAGGAGGAGACTGAGTGGAGGAGGAGGAGACTGAGTGGAGGAGGAGGAGACTGAGTGGAGGAGGAGGAGACTGAGTGGAGGAGGAGGAGACTGAGTGGAGGAGGAGGAGACTGAGTGGAGGAGACTGAGTGGAGGAGGAGGAGACTGAGTGGAGGAGGAGGAGACTGAGTGGAGGAGGAGGAGACTGAGTGGAAGAGGAGGGGACTGAGTGGAGGAGGAGGGGACTGAGTGGAGGAGGAGGGGACTGAGTGGAGGAGGAGGGGACTGAGGGGAGGAGGAGGGGACTGAGGGGAGGAGGAGGAGACTGAGTGGAGGAGGAGGGGACTGAGTGGAGGAGGAGGAGACTGAGGAGAGGAGGAGGCCGAGGGGAGGTCTGGGGAGGAGAAGACCGAGGGGAGGACGGGACTGAGGGGAGGAGCAGGTACGGGGAGAACAAGCAAACGGAGGAGGAGACTGGGAGGAGGAGGAGACTGGGAAGAGGAGGAGACTGGGAAGAGGAGGAGGAGGAGATAGGGAGGAGGAAGAGACTGGGAGGAGGAAGAGACTGGGAGGAGGAGGAGACTGGGAAGAGGAGGAGACTGGGAAGAGGAGGAGACTGGGAAGAGGAGGAGGGGGAGACTGGTTTAGAGGAGGAGGAGACCGGGGGAGGAGGAGGCAGAGAGGAGGTCTGGGGAGGAGGGGGACGACCGGACTGAGGGGAGGAGCAGGTACGTGGAGAACAAGCAAACGGAGGAGGAGACTGGGAGGAGGAGGAGACAGAGAAGACAGAGGAGGAGGAGCTCTAAAATAACGTTTGACATGAATCAGACGAATCACAATTGTATGATTTCTGTTTCAGAACTGAACAGATTCACCGGCTTTGGAATCGGACTGGTCAGGTGAGAACCAGGAGGTGCTCCTCCTCACAGGAGGCGCTCTTCCTCTCACACACACACAGGGGGCGCTCCTCCTCTCACACACACACAGGGGGCGCTCCTCCTCACAGGGGGCGCTCCTCCTCACAGGGGGCGCTCCTCCTCTCACACACACACAGGGGGCGCTCCTCCTCACAGGGGGCGCTCCTCCTCACAGGGGGCGCTCCTCCTCACAGGGGGCGCTCCTCCTCACAGGGGGCGCTCCTCCTCACAGGGGGCGCTCCTCCTCACAGGGGGCGCTCCTCCTCTCACACACACACAGGGGGCGCTCCTCCTCACAGGGGGCGCTCCTCCTCACAGGGGGCGCTCCTCCTCACAGGGGGCGCTCCTCCTCTCTCACACACACAGGGGGCGCTCCTCCTCACAGGGGGCGCTCCTCCTCACAGGGGGCGCTCCTCCTCACAGGGGGCGCTCCTCCTCTCACACACACACAGGGGGCGCTCCTCCTCTCACACACACACAGGGGGCGCTCCTCCTCACAGGGGGCGCTCCTCCTCAC
The DNA here is from genome assembly GCF_026437365.1 of Eucyclogobius newberryi. Taxonomy (NCBI): domain Eukaryota; kingdom Metazoa; phylum Chordata; class Actinopteri; order Gobiiformes; family Gobiidae; genus Eucyclogobius; species Eucyclogobius newberryi. The sequence goes on from NW_027315834.1 coordinate 51,699,460, forward strand.
AGGGGGCGCTCCTCCTCTCACACACACACAGGGGGCGCTCCTCCTCACAGGGGGCGCTCCTCCTCACAGGGGGCGCTCCTCCTCACAGGGGGCGCTCCTCCTCACAGGGGGCGCTCCTCCTCACAGGGGGCGCTCCTCCTCACAGGGGGCGCTCCTCCTCTCACACACACACAGGGGGCGCTCCTCCTCACAGGGGGCGCTCCTCCTCACAGGGGGCGCTCCTCCTCACAGGGGGCGCTCCTCCTCTCTCACACACACAGGGGGCGCTCCTCCTCACAGGGGGCGCTCCTCCTCACAGGGGGCGCTCCTCCTCACAGGGGGCGCTCCTCCTCTCACACACACACAGGGGGCGCTCCTCCTCACAGGGGGCGCTCCTCCTCACAGGGGGCGCTCCTCCTCACAGGGGGCGCTCCTCCTCTCACACACACACAGGGGGCGCTCCTCCTCACAGGGGGCGCTCCTCCTCACAGGGGGCGCTCCTCCTCTCACACACACACAGGGGGCGCTCCTCCTCACAGGGGGCGCTCCTCCTCACAGGGGGCGCTCCTCCTCACAGGAGGTGCTCCTCCTCTCTCACACACACAGGGGGCGCTCCTCCTCACAGGGGGCGCTCCTCCTCTCTCACACACACAGGGGGCGCTCCTCCTCACAGGGGGCGCTCCTCCTCTCTCACACACACAGGGGGCGCTCCTCCTCACAGGGGGCGCTCCTCCTCTCTCACACACACAGGGGGCGCTCCTCCTCACAGGGGGCGCTCCTCCTCTCTCTCACACACAGGGGGCGCTCTTCCTCTCACACTGAATGTTTGTGTTTTCAGTTTGTTCTCGGAGAACGTTCTGGCTCATCCCTGCATCGTGTTCCGGCGCCAGTGTCAGGTCCGCCTCTTCTTCTCTCTGATTGGCCGTGTCTCCTCTCTTCTTCTCTCTGATTGGCCGTGTCTCCTCTCTTCTTCTCTCTGATTGGCCGTGTCTCCTCAGGTAAACGTTCAGGCTCGCTGTTATCACCTGACTCCCTTCAGCGCCGTGTCCGTCATGTACAGCATCAGTAAAGCTCAGGTAAGACCAGGACCAGGACCGGGACCAAGTGTAGTGAAGTAGAAGTATTGTACAGAGTAATGTAGTGAAGTAGAAGTATTGTACAGAGTAATGTAGTGAAGTAGAAGTATTGTACAGAGTAATGTAGTGAAGTAGAAGTATTGTACAGAGTAATGTAGTGAAGTAGAAGTATTGTACAGAGTAATGTAGTGAAGTAGAAGTATTGTACAGAGTAATGTAGTGAAGTAGAAGTATTGTACAGAGTAATGTAGTGAAGTAGAAGTATTGTACAGAGTAATGTAGTGAAGTAGAAGTATTGTACAGAGTAATGTAGTGAAGTAGAAGTATTGTACAGAGTAATGCACTGAAGTAGAAGTATTGTACAGAGTAATGTAGTGAAGTAGAAGTATTGTACAGAGTAATGTAGTGAAGTAGAAGTATTGTACAGAGTAATGCACTGAAGTAGAAGTATTGTACAGAGTAATGTAGTGAAGTAGAAGTATTGTACAGAGTAATGCACTGAAGTAGAAGTATTGTACAGAGTAATGTAGTGAAGTAGAAGTATTGTACAGAGTAATGTAGTGAAGTAGAAGTATTGTACAGAGTAATGTAGTGAAGTAGAAGTATTGTACAGAGTAATGCACTGAAGTAGAAGTATTGTACAGAGTAATGCACTGAAGTAGAAGTATTGTACAGAGTAATGCACTGAAGTAGAAGTATTGTACAGAGTAATGTAATAAAGTAGAAGTATTGTACAGAGTAATGTAGTGAAGTAGAAGTATTGTACAGAGTAATGCACTGAAGTAGAAGTATTGTACAGAGTAATGTAGTGAAGTAGAAGTATTGTACAGAGTAATGTAGTGAAGTAGAAGTATTGTACAGAGTAATGTAGTGAAGTAGAAGTATTGTACAGAGTAATGTAGTGAAGTAGAAGTATTGTACAGAGTAATGTAGTGAAGTAGAAGTATTGTACAGAGTAATGTAGTGAAGTAGAAGTATTGTACAGAGTAATGTAGTGAAGTAGAAGTATTGTACAGAGTAATGTAGTGAAGTAGAAGTATTGTACAGAGTAATGTAGTGAAGTAGAAGTATTGTACAGAGTAATGCACTGAAGTAGAAGTATTGTACAGAGTAATGTAGTGAAGTATTGTACAGAGTAATGCAGTGAAGTAGAAGTATTGTACAGAGTAATATACTGAAGTAAAAGTACCTTTGCCTTGTTCAGGGCATGCGCTCGCTGTGGAAGGGCATGGGCAGCACCTTCATCGTTCACGGCGTGACTCTCGGAGCCGAGGGCATCATCAGCGAGCTCACGCCGTTACCACGGTAACCACACCTGTGTTTGTGCTCAGTTCAATGTCTGTGCTCAGTTCTTCTGTGCTTGTGTTCAGTTCTATGTTTGTGCTCAGTTCTTCTGTGCTTGTGTTCAGTTCAATGTCTGTGCTCAGTTCTTCTGTGCTTGTGTTCAGTTCTATGTTTGTGCTCAGTTCTTCTGTGCTAGTGCTCAGTTCTTCTCTGCTAGTGCTCAGTTCTTCTCTGCTAGTGCTCAGTTCTTCTCTGCTAGTGCTCAGTTCTTCTGTGCTTTTGCCCGGTTCTTCTGTGCTTGTGCTCAGTTCTTCTGTGCTTGTGCTCAGTTCTTCTGTGCTTGTGCTCAGTTCTTCTGTGCTTGTGCTCAGTTCTTTGCTTGTGCTCAGTTATTCTGTGTCTGTGCTCAGTTCTTCTGTGCTTGTGCTCAGTTCTTCTTTGCGAGTGCTCAGTTCTTCTGTGCTAGTGCTCAGTTCTTCTGTGTTTGTGCTCAGTTCTTCTGTGTCTGTGCTCAGTTCTTCTGTGCTTGTGCTCAGTTCTTCTGTGCTTGTGCTCAGTTCTTCTGTGCTAGTGCTCAGTTCTTCCGTGCTAGTGCTCAGTTCTTCCGTGCTAGTGCTCAGTTCTTCCGTGCTTGTGCTCAGTTCTTCTGTGTTTGTGCTCAGTTCTTCCGTGCTTGTGCTCAGTTCTTCCGTGCTTGTGCTCAGTTCTTCCGTGCTTGTGCTCAGTTCTTCCGTGCTAGTGCTCAGTTTTTCTGTGCTAGTGCTCAGTTCTTCTGTGCTAGTGCTCAGTTCTTCTGTGTTTGTGCTCAGTTCTTCTGTGTTTGTGCTCAGTTCTTCTGTGCTTGTGCTCAGTTCTTCTGTGCTTGTGCTCAGTTCTTCCGTGCTAGTGCTCAGTTCTTCCGTGTTTGTGCTCAGTTCTTCCGTGCTTGTGCTCAGTTCTTCCGTGCTTGTGCTCAGTTCTTCCGTGCTTGTGCTCAGTTCTTCCGTGCTTGTGCTCAGTTCTTCCGTGCTTGTGCTCAGTTCTTCCGTGCTTGTGCTCAGTTCTTCCGTGCTTGTGCTCAGTTCTTCCGTGCTTGTGCTCAGTTCTTCCGTGCTTGTGCTCAGTTCTTCCGTGCTTGTGCTCAGTTCTTCCGTGCTTGTGCTCAGTTCTTCCGTGCTTGTGCTCAGTTCTTCCGTGCTTGTGCTCAGTTCTTCCGTGCTTGTGCTCAGTTCTTCCGTGCTTGTGCTCAGTTCTTCCGTGCTTGTGCTCAGTTCTTCCGTGCTTGTGCTCAGTTCTTCCGTGCTTGTGCTCAGTTCTTCCGTGCTTGTGCTCAGTTCTTCCGTGCTTGTGCTCAGTTCTTCCGTGCTTGTGCTCAGGGAACTTCCTCATCGCTGGAGCTGGAGACAGTTGGCTGGACATCTGCTGCTCAAAGGGTGAGTTGGCTCTTCCCCTTCTGCTCCAATCAGCTGTGAGTCTGATGATGTCACTTCCTGTTTCACTTCCTGTTTAGGCTGACGGCGGTGGTGGCGCTGCCGTTTTACTGCGCCAGCCTCATCGACACAGTGCAGGTGAGACACATGTGAGCGTCCTGCAGGTGAGACACATGTGAGCGTCCTGCAGGTGAGACACATGTGAGCGTCCTGCAGGGGGACACATGTGAGCGTCCTGCAGGTGAGACACATGTGAGCGTCCTGCAGGGGGACACATGTGAGCGTCCTGCAGGGGGACACATGTGAGCGTCCTGCAGGTGAGACACATGTGAGCGTCCTGCAGGGGGACACATGTGAGCGTCCTGCAGGTGAGACACATGTGAGCGTCCTGCAGGTGAGACACATGTGAGCGTCCTGCAGGGGGACACATGTGAGCGTCCTGCAGGGGGACACATGTGAGCGTCCTGCAGGGGGACACATGTGAGCGTCCTGCAGGTGAGACACATGTGAGCGTCCTGCAGGTGAGACACATGTGAGCGTCCTGCAGGTGAGACACATGTGAGCGTCCTGCAGGTGAGACACATGTGAGCGTCCTGCAGGTGAGACACATGTGAGCGTCCTGCAGGTGAGACACATGTGAGCGTCCTGCAGGTGAGACACATGTGAGCGTCCTGCAGGGGGACACATGTGAGCGTCCTGCAGGTGAGACACATGTGAGCGTCCTGCAGGGGGACACATGTGAGCGTCCTGCAGGTGAGACACACACGTGAGCGTCCTGCAGGGGGACACATGTGAGCGTCCTGCAGGGGGACACATGTGAGCGTCCTGCAGGGGGACACATGTGAGCGTCCTGCAGGTGAGACACATGTGAGCGTCCTGCAGGTGAGACACATGTGAGCGTCCTGCAGGTGAGACACATGTGAGCGTCCTGCAGGGGGACACATGTGAGCGTCCTGCAGGTGAGACACATGTGAGCGTCCTGCAGGGGGACACATGTGAGCGTCCTGCAGGTGAGACACACACGTGAGCGTCCTGCAGGGGGACACATGTGAGCGTCCTGCAGGGGGACACATGTGAGCGTCCTGCAGGGGGACACATGTGAGCGTCCTGCAGGGGGACACATGTGAGCGTCCTGCAGGTGAGACACACACGTGAGCGTCCTGCAGGGGACACTGTTGTGTAGTTGTGTGTTTTAATGCTGTAATTGTGTGTTTAGAGTGAGATCGTGCGAGACGACTCGTCCTCGCTCCTCGACTGCCTGCGGGAGGCGCTCTCTCGCCTCGTGGGCATCGGCGCTCCTCACAGTCGTCGTCTGCTGCCGCTGAGCTCGCTCTTGTTTCCTGCCGCGCTCCACGCTGTCCTGAAGTACTGCGTGTCCACGTGTGTCCAGAGGGTGGCGCTGTGGCTGCTGCAGCGCCGACACAAACCAGGTTCCAGAGCTTCCGCTGTAGAAGTGTCGTTTAAAGAACATATTTGAGTTAAACGTGATGTTTCGTTTCTCTGCAGACGCGTCGGAGCCGCTGGACTCGTACTTCCTGGACCTGTCGTCGCAGTGGGCGGGGTCTCTGGTCTCGGACGTGCTGTGTTTCCCTCTGGAGACGGTTCTGCACCGGTTGGCGCTGCAGGGCACCCGTACCATCATCGACCACACGGAGCAGGGTGGTGCTCTGCAGGTTCTGCCCGTCAACACGCAGTACGACGGTTTCTCCGACTGTCTGTCCTCCGTGCGACACAAAGAGGGCGTGGCCTCGTTCTACCGCGGCGTCGGCGCGCTCTCGGCTCAGTACACGCTGCACGCCGCGCTGCTCGCTCTGAGCCGCGCCGTGCTCAGGCTTGCCATGGACGGCAAAGCGCTCAGGCCGTGACGGGCTAACGAGGCTCCGCCCACATGTGGTCCACAGGAAGGAGGAGCTGCAGAGACTTAAATGAACTCACCATCACGGGAAATGAACTGTGTACCTCCTGGAGATGTGTCAGATATGTCTAAAGTATGGCCCGGGGGCTGAACGCGGCCCCCAGAACTAGACTGTAAAATAATGTCCTTTATGAAGATGAAATTTCTGAGCGTCTGAGCTTTAAGTCCAAGTTAAACTCTAAATGTTTGAATTATTCACTGCTTTGAACCTTTGTCTCCCTCTAGTGGTCACATTAAACTAATCCTCCCAAAAAATTCTGGGAAATGAAGCGGTGCCAAACGTGTGACGAGGCGCAGGAGTGATGCATTGTGGGAGTTTTACAGGGAAAGTCAATTTAAAGGAGCACTGCGGAACTTTCCAGGTCATGGCTCCTCAGTTTAAACACTTTAAACATCTCAAGGTCACAGTTTGACCTTCAAATATTTAAGTCTTTGCTAAATGTGAAGTTTGTCTCATGTTTAATCAAACGAGAGGACATAACGCAGTAAAGCCAAAGTGAGGGACATTTCAGCACAAAGTCACTGTTTTAGAGATGAATCAAAGGCTTTAATTATTCTAGGATTTCTTAGTTTTATTTGGTTTGTCAAATCTCCAACACAAAAACACAAGTTTGACAATAATAAATCCTAAACCTGAGGTTTGTGTTTCGTCAGTCTGTGATTGGATCATCCACCTGTCAATCTCACTCCTCTGGACTCCAGAACAGATTTGAGCTTCTGCCACAGTCTGACTCCAGAAAATGTTTTATTTGTCAAGTTGTAAAATTGTGTCTCGAACAAAACTATTTTCAATTAAATTTATTTTTAAATTGAAAACGGTTAAAAAATAAAAACGTTTAAAACAAAACAGTTTTTCTTTTAGTCATTTCAGTGAATTCTGAAAATGCACTTTTCTGTTTGCACTGAATCTGTCAAATAAATTGAAACTGTAAGAGACTGTGTCCTGGTTTAGTCCTGGTTTAGTCCTGGTTTAGTCCTGGTTTAGTCCTGGTTTAGTCCTGGTTTAGTCCTGGTTTAGTCCTGGTTTAGTCCTGGTTTAGTCCTGGTTTAGACCTGGTTTAGTCCTGGTTTAGTCCTGGTTTAGTCCTGGTGTAGACCTGGTTCAGACCTGGTTTAGTCCTGGTTTAGTCCTTACTTTTTTCGCTGACCCATTTTTTGAACCTCAGGTCCCCATTTTACCACATTTTATTTTCTAGAATGGCTTTAAATTGGTTAAAACAATGATGCGGAAACTAATATAATTAGAATTATCATTAATATCATTCCTGTCCAGATTAACTTTCTTAGTTTCCTTATTATTCAGTAATTGTTTACATATGTTCTATTAACTTCTCTTTCAACTTGATTTACAACATTTTAAAAATAAATTCTTAGTTACAGAGTGTGACTGGAATTCAAGCAGAATGACTCATGACTCAAGCTTCTAGGCCAAACCTATTGTAAGACCAGGCCCCGTACTGGGGGCTCTATCTATCTCTGAAATAAAGAATGTTTTAGATTCCTAATTCATAACATTTCAGAGGATGCTGACTCAAGGCTTTATCAACCATTTTCCTGCCTTACCCATTTTCTGTTTCTGACTTCGATGTTCCACATTTATTTATTTTCTTTTCACTTGCACAGGCTCCACCAATACATGTAGGGGATTCTGACTAGTACAAGTACTGTAGTGTAGTATTTGTACAAGTACAAGAACTGTCATTCATGTTCCAGTTATAAGAGAGGGTTCAAAGTTGATATTGATTAAAGAGGATCAAGATTTCAAATGTTGGTTCTAAGTTTATCTCATCAGCCGGATTGTGAAATATGTGTGTTTTCATACGACCAGAAGCAGGAGCTGTGATCCTGAGGAGATCAGACACATGTGAGCGTCCTCCAGGGGACACTGTCCTCAGACACATGTGAGCGTCCTCCAGGGGACTCTGTCCTCAGACACATGTGAGCGTCCTCCAGGGGACACTGTCCTCAGACACATGTGAGCGTCCTCCAGGGGACTCTGTCCTCAGACACATGTGAGCGTCCTCCAGGGGACACTGTCCTCAGACACATGTGAGCGTCCTCCAGGGGACACTGTCCTCAGACACATGTGAGCGTCCTCCAGGGGACTCTGTCCTCAGACACATGTGAGCGTCCTCCAGGGGACACTGTCCTCAGACACATGTGAGCGTCCTCCAGGGGACTCTGTCCTCAGACACATGTGAGCGTCCTCCAGGGGGCGCTGTCCTCAGACACATGTGAGCGTCCTCCAGGGGGCGCTGTCCTCTGACACATGTGAGCGTCCTCCAGGGGGCGCTGTCCTCAGACACATGTGAGCGTCCTCCAGGGGGCGCTGTCCTCAGACACATGTGAGCGTCCTCCAGGGGACACTGTCCTCAGACACATGTGAGCGTCCTCCAGGGGACACTGTCCTCAGACACATGTGAGCGTCCTCCAGGGGACTCTGTCCTCAGACACATGTGAGCGTCCTCCAGGGGGCGCTGTCCTCAGACACATGTGAGCGTCCTCCAGGGGGCGCTGTCCTCTGACACATGTGAGCGTCCTCCAGGGGGCGCTGTCCTCAGACACATGTGAGCGTCCTCCAGGGGGCGCTGTCCTCAGACACATGTGAGCGTCCTCCAGGGGACACTGTCCTCAGACACATGTGAGCGTCCTCCAGGGGGCGCTGTCCTCAGACACATGTGAGCGTCCTCCAGGGGACACTGTCCTCAGACACATGTGAGCGTCCTCCAGGGGACACTGTCCTCAGACACACGTGCAGAATTTCCTCAGTCATCTCTTTCCTCAGATTTCAAACACTTTTTTTTTACTGGGATCTATCTTTAAATTATCTGGTACTTGTGGGAATCCCATCACCATCATCTTGGCCATTTTCCAAGACATGATACGTAATTACTGATGTTAAAATAAGCTTTAACAAGTAAAATGTATTTATTACCTGCATGACAAATACCCCACAGCTTGTTTGATCCTTTTGGAAAGTGTGCGGAATTATTCCAACCCAGTCTTCTTTTCCAAGACGGTTGCCTCTCATCTTGAAGTACTCACTGTGAAATTGGTGACTAAAAATACAAATCATAATATTGTTTTTAATACTGCACCAATAATAAATGTTGTGATGTATTTTCTAAATCAACCCAAATCGACGAGCAGCCATTTTTGAGTCCGCCACTTAATTTGATGTAATGTAATGGGTCCACCACATAAATGGTTTGAGTAAGAGCATGAAGATGCTAATGGAACCAAAAAGTGAAAACATGTGACTTGAGTATGGAGGTACTTGTCTGGCATCGCCATCCTTTCAGTTCCTTAACAATTGTGAAGGGCATGGGAATGGGTTCACCCCGAGAGAGGGGCCCGTGCCCTGGAAAGCGTTGCGGTTCCGGCGGCTTCCGGTGAGCTCTTGTCGGCCCTTGAAAATCCAGGTGAGAAGGTGTAAATCTCCCGCCAGGCCGTACCCATATCCGCAGCAGGTCACCAAGGTGAACAGCCTCTGGCATGTAAGGACAAGGTAGATAAGGGAAGTCGGCAAGTCAGATCCGTAATTTCGGGATAAGGATTGGATTGACGGAACGCGGCTGGTGGAGCAGTCGCCCCCCCATCGCCACCGCCGGAAGCGCGGTGCGGGGCCCGCCCCGTGGGGCCCGCCCTCTGCTGGTGCCCAGTCCGGAGCCCCAACCCCTAACCCTGAGCTTGAGCCCTGGCTGAGTCTTGTGGGTGACTCACTGAGTGGAGCCGGAGCCTCCAGGGAGCCTGGGACCCAGCAGAGGAGTGTGGTGGGTGTGTGGCTGGGTGACTCTCTGAGTGGATCCTCCATGGAACCTGGACCGGAGCTGGGAGCCAGCATAGGAGCTGGAGCCCAGGGAGAGCCTGGGGTAAGATTATTAGGACAATCTGGACGCTGAAGCGTGTTAGACCTGGATTCCCCGTCTCCCAGCAACCACGACAAAGGTTAGGACTAAGCTGTTCTTAAAGTAGTGTTATTCATGTCCCAGTTATGAGAGAAGGCGACATTCAAAGGTTGATATTGATTAAAGAATTGGATTGAAATTTCAAAAATGACACACTGCCTAAATGTGGGTTGGTTTATTAGAGTTTATTAGAGTTACCATCCTGTAGTAGACATTTAACAACTCTATAATCAAATATCTAAATTAATCAATTTATAAAAAAATGATTTGCTAGTTGATCTAAAGGTTTGTGAGAACGTAACTATGACCCCTTTTCTGGAAATGAATGAACACTATGAAGATTTAATGACCAAATAATTAAACAGATATATATTAATTAGGAATTTGCAAATGGGTCGATAACAGACGGAAACACTAAATATGATTGTTCTAGATCTATCTAATGTGTCAGAGTTAATTCAAAGATGATATTATCAGCCAAACTGAAGTGCATTATATGAACGGAACCAGAAGCTGTGAGGAGATGGGCCTGTGTGTCTGTGTCACCTCCAGGGGTCACTCATGGGTCACCGAAGGGCACGTTTGCACCTCGGTCCACACGCTGGGCAGAGCACGGCTGCTCTGGAGCTCCAGGCTCTGAAGGTGAAAGGCCAAAGAAGCACTAGATCACGCTCAGTGATCTGTATTCTATTTGGCTTCCTCAGATAAAGGGCCGTTGCACTTGAGGCTGGTCTGGAAAGTCTGTCCTGGACTTGAAAAGTTGCAAAAAGGTCCTTTGCTTGAATTTGCATGATGCAGTTTTAATCACGTCTTAAAACAGGCAAAGAATTCTTATTTATGGGAGAGAATAGTTAGCTTCCGCGGGCGTGTCTTTGGAATGTTCTTTGTCCTGTGGGTTAGCTTAGCATCGCTAGGCCACAGATGAGCCCTTTTACTCATCTCCCAGGTTGTGGTCATCCCTTTCTTGAAGACAGGATAGAACTAAGTTTGTCTTCTTTCTCTCTCTGACTGACCCCTGCGGGGGTTGGGTTTTGGTGCCATTGTTCAACCAATCAGCACGCACGCTGAGTCAGAGCTTGATCAGGGAAGAAGATTTGGAGTAATGCAGTTTAGCATTAACATTAGGCCAGAGTTACAAAGGTAAAACGATTCACAAGACAAGTTATAAAACAGTTTAAAAAACATGCAGAACACAATAACATTGTGTACAATAAAGTCATCTTGTGTTTTGGCTTTTGTCTTGGAGAGAAAATGACTCTGAGTCCATTTGAATCCAAAAGCAGTCATTTGATAAAAATAAGTTTTCAACGTTCAAAGCGTGAAGTCTCTCCTCCTGCAGAGACATCATACATCTCCAGTACCATGGTACAACCTTACCCCCGCATTCCTGTCACCATGGCAACAGAGGTCATCTGCAGATCATTACAAATTCACGGTGTTACAATCAATGGGACGGAACATAAAATGTCCTGCTGCAGATGATTTTCTATTGTATTTGACTAAACTAGACATTTCAAGACTCAATGTGATGCATGTTCTTCACACATTGGTCCAATGTCTGGATCCAAATTAAATGTACAAAAACTGAAATCATCTCTCACTGGCGCCCCCCTGTGTCCTTTAGAAAAACATTTAACCTGTTACCACCCACCTATTTTCGCCCTGTGCACAATGGTCAGACCCACATGGCATTGCTTATTAAAAGAGGATCTTATGTTCCACATGTGAGTGTGATGCATCATGGGAAAGCTTAGGCCTTCTAGTTTCTGCAGATGTGCACATGTCACACTGTCAGGGCTTCAGAACTTACACTACAGAGGCCCAAACATAAACAAAACATCCTTTTTTAGTCTCGCCTGAATATTGTTAATTTGTAATGGTCCTGAGCATGACATACTTCATTGTGTTTATGCTGTTCACTGCACATGCTGTTGTCATGACAACAACTGTGCAAAGTTTCAGATCTCTAGGAACAGAAGCATTTTGGTGCTGTTGACCTTTTTGTATCAAAAAGTATATTCAAGTGATCCAAATATGTGCCAACTGTGCCAAACTGTTTTATTACAGTTTTAGCTCCTCTATGATCATAAAACATACATTTTGATGTTTTGTAGGCCACTAATACCTATTATAACTGCTAAAAAAAAATGTGAAAATTTGTAAATATGAGTTTACCCATGAATTTCCCATATAGAGGTTAAAAAAAAAAAAAAATATATAATATTTTTATTTTATTTTTGTATTGGTATAATAATACATATATCTAACAATATGCACGTCCAAAAGGCTAATAAAATCAGAAAACGTTATGCGCAAAATCCTGCCGAGAAATCTGGCTCTTTACAGCCTTCCCGGAGCCTTACGCATGAGAATACAGAAGATTCTGTGTCAATAAGGCCTTTGTCCCGCCTATCAGGACAAAGCTCTCCTGATTGGCTAGAATAATATGTCACTCAAAGTCTCCTGCGTGCCCTATTAGCAGAAGCTAAGGGCTAAAAACAAAGATGGACGCGCGCTTCGGAAGCGCCGAATTTTTTTCCTCCGGAGGCTGTAGCAAACAAACCCGGTGACAGAACAATGGTCTCATTCTGTAGGTAACAGTCTAAGGAAGAGATCGATGTCAAACACTATCTTATAAGTCAAACAGGTCATTTGTTATGGACGGAGAAATGCGGCGGACAAGCGCATTCTCGTCCGGCGAGAAACGAAGAAAAGTTTGTTTACTTGACAATATCTCGAAATCGGAAAACTTCAGGAAAAATACAAGTGTATATTGTTTTTCAATGATTCCTTACGGACAGACTGAGCACAAGGATGTACAGAATTAAAGCCGTTTCGTCCGTCATAAACACAAACAGGACATGCGTTTGTAAAAGTTGAGACTTTCTCACAAACTATTGGCAATTGCTTCTTGGGGCAAATTATTCAATGTAAATCAATGACATATTCGTTTTGTTGAGAAAATAAGCTTTAAAATGATGTATGGCTTGCTGGTATTGACCACGGAAATAAAAGTGATGATGTAAGAGAATATTTGAGATATTGAAAATGTTCGCCGGCGGACAGGTGGGTGGTAACAGGTTAAATGGCAAACTGAATCTCTTACATATGTTGGTGTGGTACTTCATAAAGAACTATCAACAAGTCTGGAAAAAAATTCTGCTCCTCTTTTCTCCACTATAAAGAACAAACTTGAAAAATAAACTCTGATCCAGACTTAGTCTAAGTCTGTCAAGAAATTAGACATAAACCAATGCTATTCCTTAACACACAGAGAACACAATTCAACTTAGAATATGAAATGATACAGAAACATCAGACTTTTGTGCAGCTGCATGGGAGAAACCGCCAGGCCAGGCCATCACGCTGTTGTAAGCAACGCGATGGCCCTCCTTGGTCTCACAACGTTTTTTCTCTTGCAGGTTGGTTTTATTAAATATTATGGAATAGGTGGGTCACATTCTCATTGGTCAGCTTCACATCAAGGCACTTGTCTTTTACAACAGTTGGTATTTTGCTTAGAGATAAAGCATGGGTAATGTTTACCTAAACTCCCCTGGGGTGTTACACCCCCTCCATAGGATAAACATTCCTTTGGCCCATCTTTACGACACCTTCACAAATGCAGTTTGTCACACATGCCTTTTTTCTCATAGACTAATGATGCAGATAAAATACAAATATCGTCATATCACTATTATGCAGATAAAATACATCACAGAAATATAATCATATATTTACATTTTTATCACAAAGTCAAAGGATTTAAACTATAAAAATTAATGTTTGTCCAGATTTCTCTCTCTGTTCCAGACTCTGTTTGATGATGGAATAAAACTATCTCTAGATTTATATGTGTCATGGTCACCGTCTGTCTGGTGATGTAAAGTTGTCATGTTTTACACTGTCTTCTATCTCTGCTCCTCTTCGTTTCCTCCTCCCTTCTTGTTCTCCCTCTGGTTACCGCCCCTTTTGTCTCTCAGCTCATCACAGCTGTATCTCATTGTTAATCACTGGGTGCCGTATTTTAGGTGTTGGTTTTCCTTTGTTCAGTGCGAGATTGTCAACTCCGTAATTGACTTCGTTATGCCGTTCGTGACAATATGACAAGGAAAGAAACCCTGAAATTTGAAACTCTATAATTATCATAAGTAAAAGGGGGCGGGGTTTATGTTGCACTTATAGAAGAAGAGGAGGAAACTTTTGTTGGAGTTCAGTGCTTCTCCATTTATTCCTCACAGAAGTCACGGCAAAAACAACGTGTTACATCCATGGTTACATCTTTACATTCTCTCGTGTCTCTCTCTGTCCGCTCTCTTATTCACGAGCGCACTCCTTTACTCAAAACAGGGGAACGCCTCCTGGTGGTACCACCACAACATCGCATGCATTTAAACTGAATGAGTAATTAAGACATTTTAAGTACCTTAAGTACAGTTTTCCATACAATACAGTTTTAATCATATCTTAGAAAAATAAAACATGTGGGGGGGCATCCATATTAATAAACCAAAAATGTCTCTTTTCCCACACTCTCCCCTCAAAAATGAAATGTCGACCCGACATTATAAAACTTAAAAGCACATTATATAACAGTCCACATTTGGCAGCGATGCATTACATGTAAGCAGGATAGTACTAATCAGGAGTCAGGAGCACATTTAAGTCTACAAAGATGCAAAACTGGGTACAGTCCACAATACAGCGTGTATCTCCTTTTCCACACTGCATGTTGGCAGAAGATGTCTCTGTGCACGATAACATTCATCAGCATCTTTCACCATAGTGAGTATCTGCATCTTTCCTGAGAGTAAGGTACTTAACATAGTCATATCCCACTACAATAATCAAATGTGGTACAATTGCCAGATTAAGACACTGAAATCTCCTTTTTTTTAAGACCTTAATGGTAACATATAAACAAATGTAGTAAACATTGCTCATTTACTTCAAACATATAACCTTTGAGCAATAACTATCTCTAGGCATAACCATTTTAATTCCTGAAACATGCGAAAGGCGAGGCTGTCCTAATGTATCATAGGTAAATATCACTCTCTTTTTTCTTTGTCTGAAAGGATACTGTTTTGCTGGGATGTGGGCAGGACCCTCGTGGTCACTGGAGCCGGACTCTGACGACACATCACCCTGGCCCATGTCCGTCCCAGCCGGGTCATCTGGCGCCACTGCAGTGTCGTACTCTGCTGCCAGTTGCACTCTTGTGTCGTCATCCGTCTCATTGTTTTCCCTTTGAGTCATGTCATTGTCCAGATAAAACTCAGGTGCTTCAGCCCTCAGTTCACTGTCGATTTGAGCGTCATTTTCAGCTTGCAGTCCGATTATGGCGTACCAGTCGTCTTCATCCTCTTCGGCTGAGCGGTCTTTCGTGTCAACATGGCTTAACTTCCTTGTATCTCTTTTTGTTTTTGTAGCATGTGTGTCACAAGTTTACAAGTGGATAAATACAGGTAACAATGTGTTGTTATTGGGCTAGATCAGAAGTGCTAGATGCGGCTCTCGGAACAGAGTGAGTAGGAGACAATAATTACGTGTGCAGGTACCATATATTGAATTGACATATAAACATAATAATATACAAGAATGGCCATTCATTACTATTTACAAGATAGGGATAGAAGAAGATATGTACATTGTAAAGTTCAATCTCAAAAATCATCCACGTAGGACAGTTCACAAAGTGTCCTCAGCGTGTGTCACGCTGAATTGTAAAGTGCAGTGTAGTTTCAAATTGTTCATTAAGCAACAGTACAATGTTCTTTGGAAAGTTCTAAAGGGTGGCTACAGGGGCCTCCTACCGGCCCGACCAGAGCAGGTGGAGTCCTTGTGGAGTCCGGGCTTGTGAAGCTTTAGGCAGTCTGGATCAGTCTGGATCAGTCTGGATCAGTTTGACTCTTTCCTAGCTCGCCATCCAATCTGGCCTGTGCAATAACAGGACCAAATAAATAATCATGTGCACATCATAAATAAATAAACTAGTTTCAATCATCAATATCGGTGTTAAATATTGTAAATTATCAAAGTGAACCATTTACAATATAATAAATAACATTAGATTAGTAAAATAGCTCATCAAGTTCAGTCATGTACTTAAACAGTGTATTGAATAAATATCAATCAAAAGTAAAGTGCATAAGGTGCTTCAAATGGAACAACAATCATTAAGTTGGACTTTAAAGTGCTTCCAGATACATTTACAAACAATCAATAAATTATCAATAAATAGTGTTCATATTTAAGTAACAATGAGAGTAATTTCATTTCGTTTGACAATATAATATTTGAGGAAATGGGCAATAAAGATGATGCTAACTAGCCCATTCAAACCAATGGGCGCGGCTAAGCTAAGCAGCACACTCACCAGTTTTGACGTTAATATAAGATCTAAATAAGATGATCTGGGTCCAGTAGTCGACTCCTAAGATGCGGGACAGTAAATGCATTAAGTAGATTAAACCAACATAATGAAATTCGGAAGATCTGTGGCCATTTATCGTACCTGTAGCGCAACCCGAATTCCCCGACCGGCATTTCCCGAGCCGCAACTCATTTCCTGTTTATATGCCGACGATTGGCGGCGCAGCGCCACGTGACCGGCTGACGCACGGCGCAACAGCGTGATGACGTAATGAGCCGAAAGGGAGAGTGCGAGGAGCGCGCAAACGGGAGATCCGCGTTTCTCACCTGGGTTACATTTTTCCTGAGTTTTTATCGGGAGGCACCACAGTATCCACAGGGAGAAAATCACATGGCAACAGCGGATTTCTGTGCATTATTCGGATGCGTCCTTTGCCATTTGCCGGTGTGATTTCATACACGGGACTGTCTTGATATTTCCTCTGAGTTACTACATACACTCGATCTTCCCAGAATGATCTCAATTTCCCTGGCCCACCTCTCTCTGTTAGGTTTCTGACCAGTACTCTGGATCCAGGGAGTAACTCAGCGCCCTGAATCTTTTTGTCATAAAGTGCTTTGCCTCTCAACCCCTCTTTGTTTGCCGATTTTGAGGCCAGTTTGTAAGCTTCAGTCATTCTTGCCTTCCAATTTTCAGCATAGTCTTGGTGAGAGGAACTCTGTTCTTTTGTCTCAAGGCCAAACATTAAGTCAATCAGCAGCTTTGGACTACGGCCAAAGAGCAGGAAATATGGCGCGTAACCCGTAGCTTCACTTCGCGTGCAGTTGTAGGAATGGACCACCTTAGCCAGCGAGGACTTCCAGTCTGCCTTTGCTGCTTGGGGCAAGTTCCTGAGCATAGCCAACAAAGTACGATTGAACCGTTCCACCTGGCCATTTCCCTGGGGATGGTACGGCGTTGTCCGTGACCCCTGCACACCACTGTATTCCTGTAACTTTGCAAACAGTTTATTTTGGAACTCTTTTCCCTGATCGTGGTGAAGATGGGTGGGGAAACCAAACTTGAGTACAAAGTCCCCAAATATTTTTCCAGCAGCAGTGTGGGCAGCTTTGTTGCGGCAGGGGTAGGCCTGAGCAAAACGTGTGAAATGATCCATTATGACTAAGATATATTCATATCCGCCTTTACATCTTTCCAGATGTAAAAAATCAATAGACACGAGTTCAAATGGGTAGGTGGTGACAATGTTTTTTAGTGGTGCCCTCGTCGGCCTGTTGGGACGCTTAGTTTTCAAACAACTGCACACTTTGGTGCTGTAGTACTCAACATCTCTCTGCATATGAGCCCAATAAAAGCGGTCCCTAATCAAAGTCATTACCCTCTCTACCCCCAAGTGGCCCATGTCTTCATGGAGCTCTTTGTACACTAGCTTGTGAAACTTTTGGGGCAAGAGAAGCTGGTTGCGAGATGTAGTTTTCCTATAGAGTAGTCCATCATCTCTCACTTGTAGTTTGTGTTTTTCTCTGACTAGGGCTGCAACTTTATTGTTGAGCTGTTTTCCATTTCTTGGCCACTGTTTTGACTCCACATAACGTAAAACATCTCCTATCACAGTATCTTCCTCTTGAGCCTTTTTTAAAACAGTCTTTGTTATTTGAGCAATTGAGCTGACTTCCTGATCGGCCTCACTAATGAGAGTGGAAATGGTCACTGGGCAAAGCCATGGCTCATTTTCTTGAGATTTTACACTGACTGCTTGTGCCACACATTGCATTACATCAGGGTGAACATCTTGCGTGCATTTGCTCATGTACTGCTCCATATTTAAAGGCATACGTGACAGGCCATCTGCGTCTCCATTTACCTTCCCCGGGCGGTACTTAATCACAAACTGGAAGTCCGCTAGCTCGGCTACCCACCTCTGAGTCGTTGCATTTAACTTTGCGCTAGTTAGCACATATGTAAGGGGGTTATTGTCAGTATAGACTGTAAATGGTGGGGAATAATACAAAAAATCCCGAAACCTCTCACATATGGCCCACTTCAAGGCAAGGAATTCCAGCTTCCCTGAATGAAGGTGGTAGTTCTTCTCGGGGTTTGTGAGTGTTCTGGAGCCATAAGCGATCACCACAAGTTTGCTGTTTTGTCGTTGGTATAGTACTGCTCCGAGTCCTTCCTGTGAAGCATCACAGTGCAAAATAAAGGGCTCCTCAAAGTCCGGGTACCCTAGCACTGGGGGCTGGGAGAGAAAGTCAATAAGTTGACACAAAACCGTCTGATGCTCAGCAGACCAATTGATTTTGTGGGAGGAGGGCAATTGGCCTGTAGCATTTTGTTTAGTTTTTGATCGTATTTTGCTTTTTTGCTTTGCGGTGTCTGTTTTCTTGTTTGCGAGGAGGTCATAAAGAGGCTTTGCTATACGGGAGAAGTTTGGTATGTAGCTTCGGTAGTATGAGATGAAGCCCAACAGCTTCCTTAATTCTCCTACAGTGGCTGGTTGGTTCTGTTTTAGTGCCTGCACTGGGGCAATGTCAGCAGGGTCCATCGTATAGCCCTCTTCTGTGACCATCTTGCCGAGAAAACGTACCTTTTGCTTGAATAACTCACATTTACGAGGTGTCAGCTTCACCCCGTGGGTTTTGTAGCGGTGCAAGACCTTTCTCAAGTCACTCAGGTGGTCTGCAAATGTCTGAGAATGAACAAGATTATCATCGAGGTAAGGCAGACAAATATCATCCCTCAACCCCCACAAACATTCCTCCATAGATCTCTGAAATACTGCTGGTGCTGAGGACAAACCAAATGGAATTCTTACCCATTCGAAGAGACCACAGGGGGTGATAAAAGCAGTGAGGGGTCGGCTTGACTCTTCCATGAAGCCCTGATGATACTCCTTCCCTTGATCAAGGACTGAAAACCAGGCACTTCCTTTTAGACTGTTCAACATGTCTTGTACGCGGGGGATTGGGTGACGGTCGGCTGTTGACTTGTTATTGAGCCCCCTAAAGTCACAACACAAGCGAAGACCTCCATCTTTTTTCCGCACACAGACAATGGGATTAGAGTAGGATGACCTAGACTTTGTTATCCAACCCCTGTTTAACAAATCCTCCAAATATTCTTTTACTTCTTTATGAAGTGGCCTAGGGACTGAGATGTATGCCTTTTTCACCGGAGTAGGATCGTTCAGTATTATTTTTAACTGTAGAGTGGGAATTGTCCCGACATCATACTCATCACGGGCAAAAGCTTGCCTTTCCTCCCTCAGAACTTGCCTAACTTGCTCCTGTTCTGCTGGAGGGAGGTGGTCCAGCGGAACTGGTGGCTCCCAAACGTCCTGAGCATCATTAACGGCAATGTCTCTTTCTTGGCTTTCACAGTTTACAGTGTTTGGGTTTTGATTGTTCATTAAGGGGTCTGTTACTACCTGGCTAACAGTAGCAGGTCTTCTGTTTGCAGGATAAATAGTTTTGACTCTTTGCGTCTGTCCCAAAACTGTTTTAGCTGTCAGTTGAATGTCACGAGTAGTGCTGTTTGTCACAGGTACAGTGCACATGGACCGACTCCCTTTCTTTAACTGCACAACCCCACTTTGCACCTGTAACCCACCTGGTAGTTGAGTAGATTGACTTGGCTCAAACAGTACATCCTGCATGTCTGTGAGTATGCCTGCTCTGACAAAACATTGAACTACTTTGGTTTGGCCAGCTGTAATGGTCACCACCTCACTGCCTAGTTTTACAGTGCCTTCCCCCAACCCGTCATCACTACATTGCATCACCTTCAGGAAAATCTCTGTCTTTTTACAATCAAACGAGAAGGCTGCGCTAAGCGCTTCACTAATGGCACAAGGGGGTTCTATGCCCATCTTAAGGACATGCTCAATCACATTAAACCCAATGATAGGCTGCTCAGCCACCCCAGCTCCATTTGCCACTAGCACTGGAACAAAGAACTCTACCTGTTGACCACTGTTTGTAGGGAGTTTAAAGCAAACCTCGACCCACCCGGAGAATGGAATCGACGTCTGATTTACTGCCCTCCCATCAAGTACCTCTGGACCCACTAACTCAGCTAGGTCCCTGACTGTGGTGTTTGGCATGTTGTCTTGTCTCCAGGTCTCATTCATTAGGCAGACCTGTGACCCAGTGTCCCACAAAGCTTTGGTCTCTACATCATTGAGGGAACATGTAATCACATATTTTTTTCCAATCAGATTGAGCAACTGTGTTCTGCGATTAGGGGATAGTAGACTGACACTGACTGTTTCTTTCTCCTGAGGCATCTCTGCTTTAGCTTCCAGTTTTGCCTCCAACTTCTGAATGCTGTCAGTAACTAGCTTGTACAAATCCTGTGTATTAACTGTGGGTGTGGTTGTGACAGTACTAGCTGCCATCTCTACTTGCCCAGTCGTTGTACCTGGTCGTCTCCCAGTCCTGCAGTCCCGTGACAGGTGACCACTCTTCCCACATTTGAAACAATGGTCGCACTGGTCCCCGGTGTTGACTGATTGACAGTTCTTACATCCACGTTTTCGGCTGACTCTTGAGTTGAAAGGGGCTCTTGGAGACTCACGTATGGATTTCTTGATCTCCTCCATTTCACCTTTGAGCTGTGTTACCAAATCCAGGAGCTCGGACTTACTGCGGGTCGCTGTAGGCTGTGGTTTAAGCATTTTAACTTTTAATGGTGGAGCGGACGAGCATGCTTGACTGTCCACCCTTGCCACTGTTGCCTCTGGGACTGCTTGAGCTTCCACTCTAAGTTCTCTGACTTTGGCCTCTTTCATGTGCTTTTTGAATTTTTGGCATCTCTCCCATTCAAGACTGGCTGCTGCATTTGTTTTAGTGATAAGTAACTCATCTGTAACGGCCAGATCCTCCAAGTAGCGCTTGAGTTGATATTTCACATCTGCACTAATCAGTCCTGTTTCTACAGCTCTAAGAAACTTTCTCTGAATGAGGTCGGGGCTGTAGTTCTCTTCAGTGCCTGGCTCTTTGGATGTCAATAAGAGTCTTTCTTTTAATTCAATTGCACGAAACAGGAAGTTCTGTGGTGACTCGTTACTGTCCTGAGTGAGGTTTATTAGGCAATTATAGAGGTCGATGGAACTATCCTCTTTATAATGCCCTCGGAGGATTGTGCGCAACTGTGACATTGTGAGATCAGATTTTATCTCCAGCATATCACGTAAACTGAGGCCAGGACTCACTGCTCTGACGACCGCTTCAATAATCTCAGCCTCACTGTGATTCTTCTTTAGGCCCATATCAATTTGGTGAATGAGGTTGGAATATGACAGTTTGTCTTTTTGGCCCCGCTCTCCAATCCGACCATTAATTCTAAACTCTCTCCTAATGGTGACTTCAGGCAGTGGACGGATCGGGGAAACAACAGGCGGCGTCAGAGTAGCACTTCTTAGTGGTTGATCTGTCCCTTTGATTGTTAACTTAGCCATTTCTTCTTCAAGTCTTTTAGTAGAATCCAGAAAAACTTTCTTGCAGAGCCGCATATTGTTTTTGCAAATTCGCCAGTGCTTCTGCATCTTGCCTGGAGCCAGTATCTGCGGCTGTCGTCTGTGGCGCTGGCTCAGCTGATTTAACATCATTAGCATTTGCGATCAGGTCTTGCAAAAATGTGCGCGCTACGTCCTCTTCTTCACTTTCAATGATCTTTTCCGCTTCCTCACTTATCAATCTTATCAGCGTGTGCTTTTTGGACGGCAAAAGAACACAAATCATATAGCTGCTCAGGCTGTAGCTGCACCAAGGCCTCGCTTAGCTTGTCCTGTAGCCGCTCGAACTCCATCTTGCTTGTTTTCTTTTTTTTCACGAACTCACCGTCGTTCGGAGCACAGCTGAACCATCCTCTGCTACCAAATTTTGTTGCACTTATAAAAGAAGAGGAGGAAACTTTTGTCGGAGTTCAGTGCTTCTCCATTTATTCCTCACAGAAGTCACGGCAAAAACAACGTGTTACATCCATGGTTACATCTTTACATTCTCTCGTGTCTCTCTCTGTCCGCTCTCTTATTCACGAGCGCACTCCTTTACTCAAAACAGGGGAACGCCTCCTGGTGGTACCACCACAACATCGCATGCATTTAAACTGAATGAGTAATTAAGACATTTTAAGTACCTTAAGTACAGTTTTCCATACAATACAGTTTTAATCATATCTTAGAAAAATAAAACATGTGGGGGGGCATCCATATTAATAAACCAAAAATGTCTCTTTTCCCACATTTACCTTGTGTGAAAAATGATTTTATTTCAGGTGAAATGAGAGCGTTGCTGGTGTGATCCAGAATGTTGTGCTCAATGGTCTTATACTGAGAGTCATGTGGTGCCTGAGGTTCCTGTACAGGTCTTATACTGAGAGTCATGTGGTGCCTGAGGTTCCTGTACAGGTCTTATACTGAGAGTCATGTGGTGCCTGAGGTTCCTGTACAGGTCTTATACTGAGAGTCATGTGGTGCCTGAGGTTCCTGTACAGGTCTTATACTGAGAGTCATGTGGTGCCGGGGGTTCCTGTACTGGTCTTATACTGAGAGTAATGTGGTGCCGGGGATTCCTGTACAGGTCTTATACTGAGAGTCATGTGGTGCCGGGGGTTCCTGTACAGGTCTTATACTGAGAGTCATGTGGTGCATGAGGTTCCTGTACAGGTCTTATACTGAGAGTCATGTGGTGCCTGAGGTTCCTGTACAGGTCTTATACTGAGAGTAATGTGGTGCCTGAGGTTCCTGTACAGGTCTTATACTGAGAGTCATGTGGTGCCTGAGGTTCCTGTACAGGTCTTATACTGAGAGTCATGTGGTGCCGGGGTTCCTGTACAGGTCTTATACTGAGAGTCATGTGGTGCCTGAGGTTCCTGTACAGGTCTTATACTGAGAGTCATGTGGTGCCTGAGGTTCCTGTACAGGTCTTATACTGAGAGTCATGTGGTGCCTGAGGTTCCTGTACAGGTCTTATACTGAGAGTCATGTGGTGCCGGGGGTTCCTGTACAGGTCTTATACTGAGAGTCATGTGGTGCCGGGGGTTCCTGTACAGGTCTTATACTGAGAGTAATGTGGTGCCTGAGGTTCCTGTACAGGTCTTATACTGAGAGTCATGTGGTGCCGGGGGTTCCTGTACAGGTCTTATACTGAGAGTCATGTGGTGCCGGGGTTCCTGTACAGGTCTTATACTGAGAGTCATGTGGTGCCTGAGGTTCCTGTACAGGTCTTATACTGAGAGTCATGTGGTGCCTGAGGTTCCTGTACAGGTCTTATACTGAGAGTCATGTGGTGCCGGGGTTCCTGTACAGGTCTTATACTGAGAGTCATGTGGTGCCGGGGGTTCCTGTACAGGTCTTATACTGAGAGTCATGTGGTGCCTGAGGTTCCTGTACAGGTCTTATACTGAGAGTCATGTGGTGCCTGAGGTTCCTGTACAGGTCTTATACTGAGAGTCATGTGGTGCCTGAGGTTCCTGTACAGGTCTTATACTGAGAGTCATGTGGTGCCTGAGGTTCCTGTACAGGTCTTATACTGAGAGTCATGTGGTGCCTGAGGTTCCTGTACAGGTCTTATACTGAGAGTCATGTGGTGCCGGGGGTTCCTGTACAGGTCTTATACTGAGAGTCATGTGGTGCCTGAGGTTCCTGTACAGGTCTTATACTGAGAGTCATGTGGTGCCTGAGGTTCCTGTACAGGTCTTATACTGAGAGTCATGTGGTGCCGGGGGTTCCTGTACAGGTCTTATACTGAGAGTCATGTGGTGCCGGGGGTTTTTGTGAAAAAAAGGTACAGGGAGTTCAGTTTGTTTATCAGTGCGTGTATGACGAACACAGCCTCCGGTAGATAGTCCAGTTTGTTCAACATATTTCTCCTCTCCTCCGCTATCTCCTTCAGGAGTTTAGCCTTGTTACAAAACTCCTCAATCATCATCTTCACATTGTTCAGTGTGCTGCGATCTGTGATTTTATCACGTACAAAAGCTGCTGCAGCTGCTACTGCTCCTGCTACTCCTGCCACAACCAGACTCAGGCCTAGTGTGTAAGGAGCAAATGTTTCGGCTCTTGCACCTCTCGCTCGGGCAGCACGTTCAGCCTCCTGGGGAGCTTCGTCTTTCCTCTCTCTGGTTTCATCACAGATCTTTTCCAGTTCAGAGATAATCTTCCTCATCCTCGGTTCTTGTTGGTCATACGCTGAGGGAAAATCCTGAAAGCTCATTGGAAGGTCCATACTGCGACATCTTCTTCGGGCCATTGTGACTAATACGCTTCCTGCTTCCGAAGAGTGCACACGCTTTTTTGCTCGCTCCGCTTGCTATCGCTGCTTTCCTTATTTATTTTGCTTTTTAATCAGTTTTTGTCTTCCAAACATTTTTGCTTTAGACTTTTTCAAGTAAACCAAGGATTTTAAGAAAATTTTTCCAGTTTTAACGACATATCTGACGCCAGCGACATGTCCGGGAGAAGAAGGGAGAAAGACTGTGAACGCTGTTGGAAATATCAACAAGAAATTAATGAGCTGAAAACACGGATATTTGTTTTGGAATCTGAAAAAGTTCTTCACGATACCATCCCTGTGTCCGATGGTAAGAAGAGCACACTTTTTACAAGAAAAACTGCTACTTTCAACCTAAACCGCAGTGACTCTGTGTCGTTTCCAAAACTGTCTAAAAACCAGAAAGACCAGGCTGTTTCTTGGAACAAACTTGGAGCAAAGCCTAAACGATACAAAGATAACGTGAAGTCACCTAAAATACAGCTCACAAACAGATTTTTACCACTTTCAGAGATGGAATTAAATGAAAAAAGGAAAGATGACGTGGCCAAAATACAACGAGGAGGATCTGTGCCAGGAGCCAAGGTCACGCAGATTGTTTTGGTTGGGGACGGCGCGATAAGTCACGTGACGCATGAAAAGATAAACACACATTCTTTTCCAAGCGCCACTTTTTCTGAGATAACGTCACTCCTTCCAAATATTATGGCTAAGCATGGAGGAGCTAAACAGCTGATTGTGCACGTGGGTGCAGTGGACATGCGGCGGGAACAGACTGAAGTTTTGAAAAAAGACTTCTTGAAGTTATTCGACGTGCTTGATAAAATGGAAATCAAAACATTCATAAGTGGACCTCTTCCAAACATCGACAGGAGGATAAACAAGTTTAGCCGGCTTCTTCAGCTGAACACATGGCTGTCCAAAGAGTGTTCCCCGAGAGGACTACACTACATTGAGAACTTCTATCTATTCTGGAAACGAGAGGACCTGTTTAAGAGAAATGGCCCCCACCTATGCAGAGGTGGAGTGAGGGTGCTGACAGAGAACCTGCTCCACGCTCTGAGGCATTGGACTGGGCCTGGACAGGGTCCTGAGCAGATAGTTAGAGAAGAGAGGAATGAGAGAAGAATTCCTGCTCCATCAGCCAGAGACCGAGCCAATGTTTCAACATCAAAAGCACCACAACCTCAGCCTCCACCAAAAGATTCATCAGCAGCTGCTCCACCACCACCAGCAAAGGATTCAGCTCCAGCTGCTCCACATTCACCTCCACCGCCTCCAGCAAAGGAACAATCTTCAAAGGCCTTGGACCCATCTGTGACAAGCCCAACAACATCCCTGTCATCGCCCCTGCCTTCACACCAGCCCTGGGTTCCCCCTGCAACATCTACTCCCACTAAAGATTCATCATTCTCCTTCTCATCTCCACTCTCACCCATGGGCCTTCCCAGCCATTTTGAAAGTCTGATCAAATCAGGCATTAAGATGGCTCCACTCACGCCCAATATAGCAAGGGCTATGTCAATACTTATCAACTCTTCCCTGCACAAGCCGACTACACCAACAAAATCCCCACCACCCATCCCCCCTCGCCTCTCACCTGGTCCCAAACTCTCCTTGGCTACAAAAGCCCCACCACCCATCCAACCTCGCCTTTCACCTGGTATCTCCCATAGCTAGGATGCACTGGGTCTCAGCGTTGCCGGGACTTATTGTCACATTAAAAATCAAACCAACCCGGGGCCCTATGTAAAAAGAGCCCCCCCTAGTGCTATTTCTGTAGTCACATCATCACACAGATGGAAAAACAAAATGCGAGTCAGGCCCAATCTGAGAAATGTGATTCATATTCCCTGTGAAAAGATAAAGCCCAGTCCCACTGAAACTAGTCTGAAACTTGCTGTGCTAAATGTCAGATCCTTATGTAACAAATCTCTCTTAATTAATAATTGTATTTCTTCTTATAATCTTGATTTTATGTTTTTAACTGAAACATGGCTTGACAAAAACACAGGAAATGTAGTTCTGATAGAATCTGCTCCACCCAACTTTAAGTTTGAATCTGAAACACGAGAAAACAAAAAAGGGGGTGGAGTCTGTGCTGTCTTTAGAGATGAAATAATTATTCGCAGGTTGTCTTTTGGGGTGTTTTCATCATTTCAGTATGTATCCTTTAAAATGGAGCTAAAACGGTCTCCATCCATTCTCTTCATTGTTTTATACAAGCCTCCCCAGCACTGCCAAAGTTTTATTGATGATTTTACTGAGATGCTTTCAGTCGTATGCACAGACTTTGATGGTTTGGTCATTACAGGTGATTTCAATGTGCATGTTGATAATATTTGTGACAGAAACGCTAAAGAGCTTGATGCTGTCCTTGAAACCTTCAGTCTTACTCAGCATGAGAGAGGCCCCACCCACAGCAAAGGACACACTCTAGATCTCATAATTACAAAGGGGGTAAATATTTCAAATGTTAATGTGATCGATGTTGCTCTGTCTGATCATTTCTGTGTCTTCTTTGACCTGTCTGTTTCTCCCAAACCTCCGGTTGGTCCTGCTGTTTATGGAAATGATAAACTTTGAAAATGTCTCATGTTCTAATGTAAATGATTTGTTGAACTCTGTTACATCTAGTGTTTTGAATGTTCTGGACACCATCGCCCCTATAAAGGCTAAAATGGTTAAAAATAAGCAGAAGGCGCCGTGGAGAAATGATGATTCGGTCAGGGCACAGAAAAGGGAGTGCCGCAGGGCCGAACGGAAATGGCGCAAGTCAAAGCTCCAGGTTCAAAAAGAGATTTACAAAGAGAAGCTGAACATGTACAACCTAATCTTATGTAGAACTAGGGAAAGATAATTTTCTGAAATAATTGGAAGCTGCAGTAACAACTCGCGTGTCCTGTTTGCCACAGTAAACAGATTAACAAACCCTCCAGCTCAGCTGCCGTTAGAACTCATTTCCACATCCAAGTGTAATGAGTTTGCATTATTCTTTGATGACAAAGTTCAGGGCATTAAAAATGCTATAAATCCCACAATGCAAAAAATTACCCTAAAACCACCAAGACACTTAGAGCTAACTCACTTTGCACCAGTAACTGACAAAACTGTCCATGAGATCATCACCAGTCTGAGTTCATCTACAGCTGCCTCGATGTGTTGCCCACCAGATTTCTAAAGTCTGTGCTGAACAGTTTGTTAGCACCATTCACTCACATAATTAACATGTCGCTTCAATCTGGAACATTCCCAATGTCTTTGAAAACTGCGGTCATAAAGCCTCTCCTAAAGAAGAGCAGTCTTGATGCCGCAGTACTGAGTCATTACCGGCCCATCTCTAATCTGCCATTTTGGGGCAAAGTCCTTGAAAAGGTTGTTTACCAACAGCTCACAGATTTCCTCTTAATAAACAACTCATTTGATGTTTTTCAGTCAGGTTTTAGACCTCATCACAGCACTGAGACTGCTCTTGTCAAGGTGACAAATGACATCCGCCTGAACACTGACACGGGCAAAGCCTCAGTCTTAATTCTGTTAGATCTGAGTGCTGCTTTTGACACTGTCGATCATGGGATCCTCTTACAGAGACTAGAGGACTGGGTGGGCATCACTGGCACTGCCCTAAACTGGTTAAGGTCCTATCTGGAAGACAGGAAGTACTTTGTTGAAATTGGTAGCTGTGTCTCAGACCACATGACCCTGACCTGTGGAGTGCCCCAAGGGTCAGTCCTGGGTCCCCTTCTGTTCAACCTCTACATGCTCCCGTTGGGTCAGTTGATACGCAGTGAAAATGTGTCCTATCACAATGATGCAGACGACACTCAGATCTATGTTTCACTGTCGACAGGTGACTATGGACCAGTGGACTCACTCTGTCACTGCAACAACAGATCAGTTTGTGGATGCAAAACAACTTTCTCCAGCTGAACTCAGACAAGACTGAAATAATCGTTTTTGGCCACAGAAACAAAGAGAAAGTGTTAGCGGTCACTTCCAGAGTCTCGCTCTAAAACCTACAAACCAAATTAAAAATCTGGGGGTAATAATGGACTCAGACTTGAACTTTAATAGCCACGTCAAATCAATAACATCAGCAGCTTTTTACCATCTAAAAAACATGGCCAAAATCAAAAATATAGTGTCAAAACCAGATTTAGAGAGACTTATCCATGCGTTTGTCTCCAGTAGATTAGACTACTGTAACGGCCGCTCACTGGTCTCTCCAAACGAGCTGTAAAACAGCTGCAGTACATCCAGAACGCTGCTGCTCGGGTCCTGACTAGAACCAGGAAGTATGAGCACATTAGTCCTGTTCTCAGGTCTCTGCACTGCCCCCTGTGGCTCAGAGAAGAGACTTTAAAGCAGCTCTGCTTGTGTACAAGTCTCTCCATGGCCTAGCACCAAAGTACATCTTGGATATGTTAGTGCCATATGAACCATCTCGGACTCTGAGGACCTCAGGGACCGGCCTCCTGCTGGTGCCAGAGTCAGGACTAAACATGGACCGGCCTCCTGCTGGTGCCAGAGTCAGGACTAAACATGGACTGGCCTCCTGCTGGTGCCAGAGTCAGGACTAAACATGGACCGGCCTCCTGCTGGTGCCAGAGTCAGGACTAAACATGGACCGGCCTCCTGCTGGTGCCAGAGTCAGGACTAAACATGGACCGGCCTCCTGCTGGTGCCAGAGTCAGGACTAAACATGGACCGGCCTCCTGCTGGTGCCAGAGTCAGGACTAAACATGGACCGGCCTCCTGATGGTGCCAGAGTCAGGACTAAACATGGACCGGCCTCCTGCTGGTGCCAGAGTCAGGACTAAACATGGACCGGCCTCCTGCTGGTGCCAGAGTCAGGACTAAACATGGACCGGCCTCCTGCTGGTGCCAGAGTCAGTCATCTGGAACAGTCTTCCTGAAGATGTGAGACAGGCTTCTACTCTGACAATGTTCAAATCTAAGCTAAAAACAGTTTTGTTTAGCTGCGCATATGACTGAAAGGATTTTTTCTTTGCACTCTTCTCTTTTGTTTGTGATTTTATTAGTTTAGAAAATCAGTTGGATTGATAATTTTTAATTTAGTTAATTTTATTGTATTTCTGTTTCTGTAATTTATCTGTGATTTGAAAGCATTTTTCCTGCTGTGAAGCTTTGAATTGCCTTGTGTATGAAATGTGCTCTACAAATAAACTTGCCTTGCCTTGCCTAAGACTCTCGACCTGCAGACAGAGAAAACACATATTTAGACTTAATTATATTTTTATTTAGCCTTATTTAAGGAACTCTGAAACTTCTGAAATCGCGCGGCGCGCAGGAGCGTGTAAAAGTAGATTTAGCGTTTTGCACTGGTAGAACTGACGCTTCTAAATGTGGACTCTTAGTCACGGCAAAAAGCGCTGGAGAAAATGTGGTAAACGGGTTTAAAATGTGTATTTGCGATATAAAGAAGTTAGCGCTGCGCAGCAGACAGGGAAAAGGGCGTGTCTTCTCACGCCCTTCCCGGGGCCGCGCGCAGGGAAGGACCCGCTCCGTCACAGACTCCCGCAGGATTTTGACGAAAATTGCTTAACGCGCTCTTATCTTTTGACTTAATACCGCTTTTTATATTTCATTTAATACTATTTTGCGTTGTCAGCGGTACTTTATAAAAAAAATTGAGAATAATTTATTTTATTTATATTGTAGAAATCAATAATCAATAAAAGTGCGGCGGATCCGTAAACCAAGTCATATAGCAGCGGCCTTAGAGTCATCAGAAGTAAGGGACGTTGTTAGGCTGAAGGAAGCCTATCAGCCTATCAGGCCTCTTTGGCTTGTAGGTCTCCTGAGGTCATTGACAGGTATCGGCGAGCCAGGCGGGCCGCAGTTTGTGCTGTCGCAGAGTCAAAAACCCGGGGCTGGGAGGAGTTTGGGGAGGAGTTTGGGTTCGGGGAGGCCATGGAGGAGGACTATCTGTTGGCCCCAAAGAAATTTTGGCAAACCGTCCGGCGCCTCAGGAGGAGGAAGCAGTGCTTCACCAACACCGTTTACGGTGCTGCTGACCTCTGACCTCGACTGGGGATGTCGTCGGACGGTGGAAGGACTTTGAGGATCTCCTTAATCCCACCGTCACGTCTTCTGAAGAGGAAGCAGAGACTGAGGACTCAGAGGCTGGCTCATCCATCACCCAAGCTGAAATCACTGAGGTTGTTGGCAAACTCCTCAGTGGCTCCGGGGGTGGATGAGATCTGCCCTGAGGACCTAAAGTCTCTGGATCTGGCTGACACGTCTCTGCAACAGGGCGTGGCAGTCGGGGACCGTGCCTCTGGATGGGCAGACCGGGGTGGTGGTCCCTCTGTTCAAGAAGGGGGACCAGAGGGTGTGTTCCAACTACAGAGGGATCACACTCCTCAGCCTCCCGTAAGGTCTATTCCAGGTCCTGGAGAGGAGAATCTGACCCATAGAACCTCAAATTCAGGAGGAGCAGGTTCAGGTCCTGGTGGTGCAACACTGGACCAGCTCTAGACTCTCCATTGGGTGCTCCAAGGTTCATGGGAGTTTGCACAGTCACATGTGCTTTGTGGATCTAGAGAAGGCTTTCGACAATGTCCCTCGGGGTGTCCTTTGGGGGGTGCTCTGGGAGTACGGGGTCCGGGGCCCTTTGCTCAGGGCTGTCTGGTCCCTGTCTGACCGGAGCACGAGCTGTGGTCACTGCAGTAAGTCAGACCTGTTCCCATGAGGGACTCCTCAGGGCTGCGCTTTGTCACTGCTTCTGTTCATAGTTTTTATGGGCAGAATTTCTAGGTGTGGTCAGGAGTCGTAGGGTGTCCGGTTTGGGGACCACAGGATCTCATCTCTGCTGTTTGCAGATGATGTTGTCCTGATGGCTCCATCAAACCAGGACCTGCAGCTGCACTGGTTTGAGCCGAGTGTGAAGCGTCCAGGTGGGTTGGGGGTCCTTGTCCTCTCCAGGTGGGTGGGGGGTCCTTGTCCTCTCCAGGTGGGTGGAGGGTCCTTGTCCTCTCCAGGTGGGTGGGGGGTCCTTGCTCTCTCCAGGTGGGTGGAGGGTCCTTGTTCTCTCCAGGTGGGTGGGGGGTCCTTGTCCTCTCCAGGTGGGTGGGGGGTCCTTGTCCTCTCCAGGTGGGTGGGGGGTCCTTGTCCTCTCCAGGTGGGTGGGGGGTCCTTGCTCTCTCCAGGTGGGTGGAGGGTCCTTGTTCTCTCCAGGTGGGTGGGTGTCCTTGTCTTCTCCAGGTGGGTGGGGGGTCCTTGTCCTCTCCAGGTGGGTGGGGGGTCCTTGTCCTCTCCAGGTGGGTGGGGGGTCCTTGCTCTCTCCAGGTGGGTGGAGGGTCCTTGTTCTCTCCAGGTGGGTGGGGGGTCCTTGTCCTCTCCAGGTGGGTGGAGGGTCCTTGTTCTCTCCAGGTGGGTGGAGGGTCCTTGTCCTCTCCAGGTGGGTGGAGGGTCCTTGTTCTCTCCAGGTGGGTGGAGGGTCCTTGTTCTCTCCAGGTGGGTGGAGGGTCCTTGTCCTCTCCAGGTGGGTGGGGGGTCCTTGTCCTCTCCAGGTGGGTGGGGGGTCCTTGTCCTCTCCAGGTGGGTGGGGGGTCCTTGTCCTCTCCAGGTGGGTGGGGGGTCCTTGTCCTCTCCAGGTGGGTGGAGGGTCCTTGTCCTCTCCAGGTGGGTGGGGGGTCCTTGTCCTCTCCAGGTGGGTGGGGGGTCCTTGTCCTCTCCAGGTGGGTGGGGGGTCCTTGTCCTCTCCAGGTGGGTGGAGGGTCCTTGTTCTCTCCAGGTGGGTGGAGGGTCCTTGTTCTCTCCAGGTGGGTGGAGGGTCCTTGTTCTCTCCAGGTGGGTGGAGGGTCCTCTCCAGGTGGGTGGGGGGTCCTTGTCCTCTCCAGGTGGGTGGGGGGTCCTTGTCCTCTCCAGGTGGGTGGGGGGTCCTTGTCCTCTCCAGGTGGGTGGAGGGTCCTTGTCCTCTCCAGGTGGGTGGGGGGTCCTTGTCCTCTCCAGGTGGGTGGGGGGTCCTTGTCCTCTCCAGGTGGGTGGGGGGTCCTTGTCCTCTCCAGGTGGGTTGGGTGTCCTTGTCTTCTCCAGGTGGGTGGGGGGTCCTTGTCCTCTCCAGGTGGGTGGGGGGTCCTTGTCCTCTCCAGGTGGGTGGGGGGTCCTTGCTCTCTCCAGGTGGGTGGAGGGTCCTTGTCCTCTCCAGGTGGGTGGGGGGTCCTTGTCCTCTCCAGGTGGGTGGGGGGTCCTTGTCCTCTCCAGGTGGGTTGGGGGTCCTTGTCCTCTCCAGGTGGGTGGGGGGTCCTTGTCCTCTCCAGGTGGGTGGAGGGTCCTTGTCCTCTCCAGGTGGGTGGGGGGTCCTTGTCCTCTCCAGGTGGGTGGGGGGTCCTTGTCCTCTCCAGGTGGGTGGGGGGTCCTTGTCCTCTCCAGGTGGGTGGGGGGTCCTTGTCCTCTCCAGGTGGGTTGGGGGTCCTTGTTCTCTCCAGGTGGGTGGGTGTCCTTGTCTTCTCCAGGTGGGTGGGGGGTCCTTGTCCTCTCCAGGTGGGTGGGGGGTCCTTGTCCTCTCCAGGTGGGTGGGGGGTCCTTGCTCTCTCCAGGTGGGTGGAGGGTCCTTGTTCTCTCCAGGTGGGTGGGGGGTCCTTGTCCTCTCCAGGTGGGTGGAGGGTCCTTGTTCTCTCCAGGTGGGTGGAGGGTCCTTGTTCTCTCCAGGTGGGTGGGGGGTCCTTGTCCTCTCCAGGTGGGTGGAGGGTCCTTGTTCTCTCTAGGTGGGTGGAGGGTCCTTGTTCTCTCCAGGTGGGTGGAGGGTCCTTGTCCTCTCCAGGTGGGTGGGGGGTCCTTGTCCTCTCCAGGTGGGTGGGGGGTCCTTGTCCCAAGTGGAGGAGTTCAAGTATCTCGGGGTCTTGTTCACAAGTGATGAACACTTCCTGTGTGACATCACGTGAGTGTATTGTGTTTTCAGAGTTGTTTGTTCGCAATTTTTTTGTCGGTAATCCATTAATTATAGACACTATTTTGTGCTTAGTGTTTATGTTCCACGTCCTTCAAACATGACGTCATTAAACCTCTTCTGAAAAAGACTCATCTCGATCCCGACCTATTGTTAAACCACAGACCTATTTATAACCCACCACAGCAGGGTTCAGAGCCCACCACAGCAGGGTTCAGAGCCCACCACAGCAGGGTTCAGAGCTCACCACAGCAGGGTTCAGAGCCCACCACAGCAGGGTTCAGAGCTCACCACAGCAGGGTTCAGAGCCCACCACAGCAGGGTCCAGAGCCCACCACAGCAGGGTCCAGAGCCCACCACAGCAGGGTCCAGAGCCCACCACAGCAGGGTTCAGAGCCCACCACAGCAGGGTTCAGAGCCCACCACAGCAGGGTTCAGAGCCCACCACAGCAGGGTTCAGAGCCCACCACAGCAGGGTTCAGAGCCCACCACAGCAGGGTTCAGAGCCCACCTGTCAAGAAATTACACATGAATCAATGCTATTACTTAACAGTCAGAGAACATAATTCAACTTAGAATATTAAACGACACACAAACGTCAGTCTTTTGTGTGGCTTGCAAGGGAGAGGAAGGCTTAGCCGAGTCAAGATGTTGTAAGCAACCTGAACGACTTTCCAAAATCACTCTCCGCGTTCCTCCCTCTTACAAGTCATTTTATTAAAATCACACATAAAAAGGAGGCGGGTCACATTTCTCATTGGTCAGCTTCACATCAAGGCACTTGTCTTTTACATAGAGATCAAGCCTTGGGTAAACATTACCCAGACTCCTCTTTTGGGCTGTCACCCCCCCTCCTCGGGTAAACATTCTTTGGCCCATTTTTACGACCCCTTCACAATTAAATGCTGTCACACACCCGTTCTTCTCTTAGACTAATGATGCAGATAAAATATCACTATTATGCAGATAAAATACATCACAGAAATATAATCATATATTCACATTTTATCACACCACCACAGCAGGGTCCAGAGCCCACCACAGACGATGGACTGGTCTCAATCCTGGTTCTGACCTCAGCGTTTGACCATCGACCACAACAGTCTACTGCAGAGGTTAGAATGTGTAGGTGTCAGAGGCCCCGGCAGTGGTGGCTCGGCCATAGGGGGCGCTGGGGCGCCGCCCCCCCTGACCTGACTGCCTGTTTTCATTTTATTTTATTTTTTAAATAATCTCTCATTTTGAAAACATAACCTGTGTTAATTAGATGCTATTGATGATTTTGCTTTATGGCTTTAGAACTCTCCAGAATGATATTTACACTTTCAAGTTCCACGTTTAAAACGTGACGTTTATCATGTTTGGTGTAGGAGCCAATAGGCTCGTGCCGGGGCTCCTGTTCGATCAGCCATTTTGCTGTATTTAAGCCAATGGCTCCCCTGTTGCTAGGCAAAAAAGAATACACATCCGCCAATCATTGTCGAGGAATGTTATGGGTTTAGGGCGCTGAAGACTAGCGCCTCAAAGTACCAAGATGCACTGCGGCAGCTGCTTGTTTACACATGTTGAAGTGTATAAAATGGCAACGTCGGATGAATTTGCCGCAAATTCAGTCAAATCCTTAAATCTGCTTCTGAAGAAGAAGTTTTGAGGAAAAGCTCATTGTAAAACAACTGGGACCTGACAAGCCAGAAGTGAACATGACCCAACAGACGAGAGAAAAGGGGGAGACATTCACCAGAACCTTTTCCTGAGATTGTGCGTGTGATAGTTGGACTCTTCGTGGCAGGATCACCAGAGGTTCACTCACAGCATCAGGAAGGATCATTTTGTTTTGTGCTGATGAAATTGTGATATTTATAGAAGTTCTAGTTTTGTGCTCATCATGTGGATTCATCATGTCATTGTTTACAGTAGATTGAAGGATAAATGAACAAAACTCTGCTCTTGGCTCACGGTGCAATACTACAGGCCCTTTCATTATGTTTGGTAGGATGAAGGACACATTAGTTGTGAAAACAATCACCGAGTTTGAAAGGTATTTTCCGTTAATAGCGGAGTGACAGCCGATTAAACAAAGTGATGCCGCTAGCGAGCTAGTTAGCTAGTTTTAATGTGAGCACACTAGTTTTAATGTGAGCACACTAGTTTTAATGTGAGCACACTAGTTTTAATGTGAGCACACTAGTTTTAATGTGAGCACACTAGTTTTAATGTGAGCACACTAGTTTTAATGTGAGCACACTAGTTTTAATGTGAGCACACTAGTTTTAACGGAGCGCTCTGCTATTGCACGGCTGATTGGATTGTTTGTTTGGGACGACACACTGTTGTGGTAAATTAGTAGTTATTATATATGTGTAGTTTTAGCAAATACCACTGCCGTGCTTTTACGATTACCGTAATTAACAGCCACATCGCGCAACAGATTTTCTCGTGCGGGTCACTTTACCGCGGTCGCTCTGGGGGAATCTCCCACTTTACTACGTGTTATCTCCCCCTGGGACGACAAAGAGGTGGAGAAGTGCCTAAAATGCACCAGAATGCAGGAAATCACATCTACCAAATTCAACATTTTAAATAGCCCCACCTAAAAAAAAATCACCAGCCGCCACTGGGCCCCGCCCTCAGAGGCCCCGCCCTCAGAGGCCCCGCCCTCGGCTGCTTTACATCCTATTTATCTGAAATGTACCAGTTTGTTCATGTAAACCAGAGCTCCTCACCTTGTTCTAAAGTCACTTACGGTGTTCCTCAGGGGTCAGTACTGGGTCCAGTTCTATTTACTCTTTATATGCTTCCGTTAGGTCACATGATCAGGTCACATGGCATTAACTTCCACTGGGACATTTGTCTAAGGACACGGGACGCCCGGACGTTTGCTACGAACATTGTTTAATCTGTTTTCACTGTGGCCCCTCCAGGAAACTGCTGCTGTGGTTTTGGGCGTTACAAAAAAAAAAGAATTGAATTAAATTGAATTGATTTAGTAAGTCGGTCGTGTCTGATCAGGTCAGGGGCACAAACAAATCCTTACATAAATTATCATGATCTGTACTCCAAAAATGACATTACAAGAACAAGCTCTCAGCTTGTATCGTTCAGTTACACCGTGACAGGAAACAGGAAACTAGAGTTCAGATCTGCTCTGAAGACTGAAGCAGAAGTCTTACCTGGTCCTGGTTTAGTCTCGGTTTAGTCCTGTTTTAGTCCTGGTTCAGTCCTGGTTTAGTCCTGGTTTAGTCCTGGTTCAGTCCTGGTTTAGTCCTGGTTTAGTCCTGGTTTAGTCCTGGTTCAGTCCTGGTTTAGTCCTGGTTTAGTCCTGGTTTAGTCCTGGTTTAGTCCTGGTTCAGTCCTGGTTTAGTCCTGGTTCAGTCCTGGTTTAGTCCTGGTTTAGTCCTGGTTCAGTCCTGGTTTAGTCCTGGTTTAGTCCTGGTTTAGTCCTGGTTTAGGCCTGGTTTAGTCCTGGTTTAGTCCTGGTTCAGTCCTGGTTTAGTCCTGGTTTAGTCCTGGTTTAGTCCTGGTTTAGTCCTGGTTCAGTCCTGGTTTAGCCCTGGTTTAGGCCTGGTTTAGGCCTGTGTTGATCCTGGTTCAGTTTAATTCTAGATAAAAGCAGGGAAAGTAAAACAGCCTCAGCTCGTCCAATCAGAAGACACGTCTCCCTCACGCTGCTCTGAACGTCAGTGACGTTACACTCAGTGACCACTAGAGGGAGCCACACTGAGCAGTGAGATGCAGGTGCAGCTGTGACCACACGGGGGCAGCACAGGGCTCATGATGAACTCCACAGACACAGGCAGAAGCTGCAAACCACTCTGCCACTGCCATTGACCTTTACAACAATGTAAACTAAAATAATGACATTAATCCAGACGTGTTTCTTTAAAAAGAACTTTATTAATCTGGAAACAACGATATTTTCAGCCGTTTACAAACTCATTTTTCTTTGTCCAGTTTTTAAAATCCAAACTCTTTTATTCCTGATTTAATGCTACGTTTGATGCTCGACTTTCGCTCCAGCAGAAACACGTGGATAGAAAACGTCACGAACACTTTGAACACAGAATGTAAAAATAGACTTTTGAGGAGAATGAAATTTACGGGTTCTTTTTTTGTAAAGTTTTGTCAACATTTTTGTATAAAATCCC
Organism: Eucyclogobius newberryi; assembly: GCF_026437365.1. NCBI lineage: Eukaryota > Metazoa > Chordata > Actinopteri > Gobiiformes > Gobiidae > Eucyclogobius > Eucyclogobius newberryi. The sequence continues at coordinate 51,736,739 of NW_027315834.1, forward strand.
CCAAAACGTGAAGTTTTCCCTTTTGTGTCGCACGAGGTAAATATATAAGTTTGTAAAATAAATATGACATAGAAAAGACATAAAGTACAAACAGAAACGCCTCATTCAAATGTAGAAACAGCAAATAAATAAAACCAGATTTATATTATTTTATTCACAAAAGTAGAGTCTAAACTGGGTCTAAACCAGGACTAAGGACTATTTTAAATAAATATGATTTAATGCAGCACATGTTATTAGCCTTATTTAAAGGTGTGAATGAGGAGCTTCTGGATCAAATCTCAAATTCACATGAAACAAAAACATGATCGACTTCCAAACGACCCAATTTACAAATATTATAAAAACTCACAGTATTTTTCTCCAAAACTTGAGAATTTGGCACCGACTCGAGAAATTTGAAAGAAAAGACCCCAAACCAAGGACTGGACCGGCCCAAACCAAGGACTGGACCGGCCCAAACCAAGGACTGGACCGGCCCAAACCAAGGACTGGACCGGCCCAAACCCGAGGACTGGACCGGCCCAAACCCGAGGACTGGACCGGCCCAAACCCGAGGACTGGACCGGCCCAAACCCAAGGACTGGACCGGCCCAAACCCGAGGACTGGACCGGCCCAAACCAAGGACTGGACCGGCCAAACCCAAACCAAGGACTGGACCGGCCCAAACCCGAGGACTGGACCGGCCCAAACCCGAACCAAGGACTGGACCGGCCCAAACCAAGGACTGGACCGGCCCAAACCAAGGACTGGACCGGCCCAAACCAAGGACTGGACCGGCCCAAACCAAGGACTGGACCGGCCCAAACCAAGGACTGGACCGGCCCAAACCAAGGACTGGACCGGCCCAAACCCGAGGACTGGACCGGCCCAAACCCGAGGACTGGACCGGCCCAAACCCGAGGACTGGACCGGCCCAAACCCGAGGACTGGACCGGCCCAAACCAAGGACTGGACCGGCCAAACCCAAACCAAGGACTGGACCGGCCCAAACCCGAGGACTGGACCGGCCCAAACCCGAACCAAGGACTGGACCGGCCCAAACCAAGGACTGGACCGGCCCAAACCAAGGACTGGACCGGCCCAAACCAAGGACTGGACCGGCCCAAACCAAGGACTGGACCGGCCCAAACCCAAGGACTGGACCGGCCCAAACCCGAGGACTGGACCGGCCCAAACCCGAGGACTGGACCGGCCCAAACCCAAACCAAGGACTGGACCGGCCCAAACCCGAGGACTGGACCGGCCCAAACCCGAGGACTGGACCGGCCCAAACCCGAGGACTGGACCGGCCCAAACCAAGGACTGGACCGGCCCAAACCCGAGGACTGGACCGGCCCAAACCCGAGGACTGGACCGGCCCAAACCCAAGGACTGGACTGGCCCAAACCCGAGGAATGGACCGGCCCAAACCCAAGGACTGGACCAGCCCAAACCCGAGGACTGGACCGGCCCAAACCCAAGGACTGGACCGGCCCAAACCCGAGGACTGGACCGGCCCAAACCCAAACCAAGGACTGGACCGGCCCAAACCCGAACCAAGGACTGGACCGGCCCAAACCAAGGACTGGACCGGCCCAAACCCGAGGACTGGACCGGCCCAAACCCAAACCAAGGACTGGACCGGCCCAAACCCGAGGACTGGACCGGCCCAAACCCGAGGACTGGACCGGCCCATTTTCCCATCCCAGTTCCACAGACGTTGGTCTTTCTTCAGAATAGTTTGTACTTTTACTTTCGTCTGCTCCAGGGCCTTTTCTGTAAAAGCCGTTGTTCTGAAAGACATTTCCGTTTCCGGTTGGTGGGCGGGTTTAGCAGTTCAGGTTCTCGACAGATGAAGGTCTCAGGTGCAGGAAGTGGCCTCAAAACAGGAAGTGGCTTCAAAACAGAAGACGATGCAAGGAAACGTGGGAGCGACTTTGGCGGTCGAGTCCCCGCCGAAAACACAGACGTGGCAGGTCGGTTTAGACGAGGTCACAGTACACTGAGGTCAGAGTACACTGAGGTCAGAGTACACTGAGGTCAGAGTACACTGAGGTCAGAGTACACTGAGGTCACAGTAAACTGAGGTCAAAGTACACTGAGGTCACAGTACACTGAGGTCACAGTAAACTGAGGTCACAGTACACTGAGGTCACAGTACACTGAGGTCACAGTACACTGAGGTCACAGTACACTGAGGTCACAGTACACTGAGGTCACAGTAAACTGAGGTCACAGTACACTGAGGTCACAGTACACTGAGGTCACAGTACACTGAGGTCACAGTACACTGAGGTCACAGTACACTGAGGTCACAGTAAACTGAGGTCACAGTACACTGAGGTCACAGTACACTGAAGCACACTCAGCGGAGATTTACGGAAGCTACGAATAAATACCACGAAAAGGAACCAGATCCAGGCAACAGGAGGGTCTTTTGTCCAGTTAGGTCCACGCTAACGCCACGCTAATGCTAACGCCACGCTAACGCCAAGCTAAAGCCACGCTAACGCCATGCTAAAGCCACGCTAACGCCAAGATAAAGCTACGCTAACAACACGCTAACGCCATGCTAAAGCCACGCTAAAGTCGCTAACTCTTGTGGCTGACACCCGTGGCTAACTCCTGTGGTTAACGCCCGTGGCTAACTTCCGTGGCTAACTCCGGTGACTAACGCTCATGGCTAACGCCTGTGGCTAACTCCTGCGGCGAACTCCTGTGGCTAAAACCTGTGGTTAACTCCTGTGGCTAACTCCTGTGGCTAACGCCCGTGGCTAACTCCGGTGGCTAACGCTTGTGGCTAACACCTGTGGCTAACTCCTGCGGCAAACTCCTGTGGCTAACGCCTATGGTTAACTCCTGTGGCTAACTCTGTCGCTAACACCCGTGGCTAACGGCCGTGGCTAACGGCCGTGGCTAACGGCCAGAGCTCAGGTCCAAAGTCTCGAGTGATTCCGAGTTTGTAAAACCAGAAGAATTCAGGCTCAAAGTTCTTTACAAATCCGTGGAAAAAGTGGCAGCTGTGGTGAAGTCACAGGCAGAAGAAACAGGTCCAAAGGCGAAAGAGGAAAGAAGAGGAAAGAAGAGGAAGGAAGAGGAGGGAAGAGAGGCGGGGCCAGGAGGAGGGGCCAGGGGGAGGAGCAGGGTTTATAAGTAAAGGGGCGGTACGCTGGAGCTAGAAGGCGGAGCCTGTGATGGCGTTGAGCTGCTTCATGAGTCCTTCCAAACTCGCCATCTGCTCCGACAAGTCGTCCTGCTCGTACACCTGAGGAGAGAGAAGGGGTTAATACTGCAAGTACTACTGCAAGCACTACTGCAAGTACTACTGCAAATACTACTGCAAATACTACTGCAAGTACTACTGCAAGCACTACTGCAAGTACTACTGCAAGTACTACTGCAAGTACTACTGCAAGTACTACTGCAAGTACTACTGCAAATACTACTGCAAGTACTACTGCAAGTACTACTGCAAGTACTACTGCAAGCACTACTGCAAGTACTACTGCAAATACTACTGCAAGTACTACTGCAAGCACTACTGCAAGTACTACTGCAAGTACTACTGCAAGCACTACTGCAAGTACTACTGCAAGTACTACTGCAAGTACAACTGCAAGTACACCTGAAGAAAGAGAAGGGGTTAATACTGCAGGTACTACTGCAAGTACAACTGCAAGCACTACTGCAAGCACTACTGCAAGCACTACTTGAAGTACAACTGCAAGCACTACTTGAAGTACAACTACAAGCACTACTGCAAGCACTACTGCAAGTACTACTGCAAGTACTACTGCAAGTACTACTGCAAGTACAACTGCAAGCACTACTGCAAGCACTACTGCAAGTACTACTGCAACTACTACTGCAAGTACTACTGCAAGTACAACTGCAAGTACAACTGCAAGCACTACTGCAAGCACTACTGCAAGCACTATTGCAAGTACTACTGCAAGTACTACTGCAAGCACTACTGCAAGCACTACTGCAAGTACTACTGCAAGTACTACTGCAAGCACTACTGCAAGTACTACTGCAAGTACTACTGCAAGCACTACTGCAAGCACTACTGCAAGTACTACTGCAAGCACTACTGCAAGCACTACTGCAAGTACTACTGCAAGCACTACTGCAAGCACTACTGCAAGCACTACTGCAAGTACTACTGCAAGTACTACTGCAAGCACTACTGCAAGTACTACTGCAAGTACTACTGCAAGCACTACTGCAAGCACTACTGCAAGTACTACTGCAAGCACTACTGCAAGCACTACTGCAAGTACAACTGCAAGTACTACTGCAAGCACTACTGCAAGTACTACTGCAAGCACTACTGCAAGTACTACTGCAAGCACTACTGCAAGTACTACTGCAAGCACTACTGCAGGTACTACTGCAAGTACTACTGTAAGCACTATTGCAAGCACTACTGCAAGTACTACTGCAAGTACTACTGCAAGCACTACTGCAAGCAATACTGCAAGTACAACTGCAAGCACTACTGCAAGCACTACTGCAAGTACTACTGCAAGCACTATTGCAAGCACTACTGCAAGTACTACTGCAAGTACACTGCAAGTACTACTGCAAGTACTACTGTAAGCACTACTGCAAGTACTACTGCAAGTACACTGCAAGTACTACTGCAAGCACTACTGCAATCACTACTGCAAGCACTACTGCAAGCACTACTGCAAGTACACTGCAAGTACTACTGCAAGCACTACAGCAAGCACTACTGCAAGTACTACTGCAAGTACACTGCAAGTACTACTGCAAGCACTACTGCAAGCACTACTGCAAGTACTACTGCAAGTACTACTGCAAGTACTACTGCAAGCACTACTGCAAGTACTACTGCAAGCACTACTGCAAGCACTACTGCAAGTACTACTGCAAGTACTACTGCAAACACTACTGCAAGCACTACTGCAAGTACTACTGCAAGTACTACTGCAAGCACTACTGCAAGCACTACTGCAAGCACTACTGCAAGTACTACTGCAAGTACTACTGCAAGCACTACTGCAAGTACTACTGCAAGCACTACTGCAAGCACTACTGCAAGTACTACTGCAAGTACTACTGCAAACACTACTTCAAGCACTACTGCAAGCACTACTGCAAGCACTACTGCAAGCACTACTGCAAGTACACTGCAAGTACCACTGCAAGTACTACTGCAAGTACTACTGCAAGTACACTGCAAGTACTACTGCAAGCACTACTGCAAGCACTACTGCAAGCACTACTGCAAGCACTACTGCAAGTACTACTTTAAGCACTACTGCAAGCACTACTGCAAGTACAACTGCAAGCACTACTGCAAGCACTACTCTAAGTACACTGCAAGTACACTGCAAGCACTACTGCAAGTACTACTGCAAGTACTATTGCAAGCACTACTGCAAGCACTACTGCAAGTACTACTGCAAGTACTATTGCAAGTACTACTGCAAGTACTACTGCAGGCACTACTGCAAGTACAACTGCAAGCACTACTGCAAGCACTACTGCAAGTACTACTGCAAGCACTACTGCAAGCACTACTGCAAGTACTACTGCACGCACTACTGCAAGTACTACTGCAAGTACTACTGCAAGCACTACTGCAAGTACTACTGCAAGTACTACTGCAAGTACAACTGCAAGTACACCTGAAGAAAGAGAAGGGGTTAATACTGCAGGTACTACTGCAAGTACAACTGCAAGCACTACTGCAAGCACTACTGCAAGCACTACTTGAAGTACAACTGCAAGCACTACTTGAAGTACAACTACAAGCACTACTGCAAGCACTACTGCAAGTACTACTGCAAGTACTACTGCAAGTACTACTGCAAGTACAACTGCAAGCACTACTGCAAGCACTACTGCAAGTACTACTGCAACTACTACTGCAAGTACTACTGCAAGTACAACTGCAAGTACAACTGCAAGCACTACTGCAAGCACTACTGCAAGCACTATTGCAAGTACTACTGCAAGTACTACTGCAAGCACTACTGCAAGCACTACTGCAAGTACTACTGCACGCACTACTGCAAGTACTACTGCAAGTACTACTGCAAGCACTACTGCAAGTACTACTGCAAGTACTACTGCAAGCACTACTGCAAGCACTACTGCAAGTACTACTGCAAGCACTACTGCAAGCACTACTGCAAGTACAACTGCAAGTACTACTGCAAGCACTACTGCAAGTACTACTGCAAGCACTATTGCAAGTACTACTGCAAGTACTACTGCAAGCACTACTGCAGGTACTACTGCAAGTACTACTGTAAGCACTATTGCAAGCACTACTGCAAGTACTACTGCAAGTACTACTGCAAGCACTACTGCAAGCAATACTGCAAGTACAACTGCAAGCACTACTGCAAGCACTACTGCAAGTACTACTGCAAGCACTATTGCAAGCACTACTGCAAGTACTACTGCAAGTACACTGCAAGTACTACTGCAAGTACTACTGTAAGCACTACTGCAAGTACTACTGCAAGTACACTGCAAGTACTACTGCAAGCACTACTGCAATCACTACTGCAAGCACTACTGCAAGCACTACTGCAAGTACACTGCAAGTACTACTGCAAGCACTACAGCAAGCACTACTGCAAGTACTACTGCAAGTACACTGCAAGTACTACTGCAAGCACTACTGCAAGCACTACTGCAAGTACTACTGCAAGTACTACTGCAAGTACTACTGCAAGCACTACTGCAAGTACTACTGCAAGCACTACTGCAAGCACTACTGCAAGTACTACTGCAAGTACTACTGCAAACACTACTGCAAGCACTACTGCAAGTACTACTGCAAGTACTACTGCAAGCACTACTGCAAGCACTACTGCAAGCACTACTGCAAGTACTACTGCAAGTACTACTGCAAGCACTACTGCAAGTACTACTGCAAGCACTACTGCAAGCACTACTGCAAGTACTACTGCAAGTACTACTGCAAACACTACTTCAAGCACTACTGCAAGCACTACTGCAAGCACTACTGCAAGCACTACTGCAAGTACACTGCAAGTACCACTGCAAGTACTACTGCAAGTACTACTGCAAGTACACTGCAAGTACTACTGCAAGCACTACTGCAAGCACTACTGCAAGCACTACTGCAAGCACTACTGCAAGTACTACTTTAAGCACTACTGCAAGCACTACTGCAAGTACAACTGCAAGCACTACTGCAAGCACTACTCTAAGTACACTGCAAGTACACTGCAAGCACTACTGCAAGTACTACTGCAAGTACTATTGCAAGCACTACTGCAAGCACTACTGCAAGTACTACTGCAAGTACTATTGCAAGCACTACTGCAAGTACTACTGCAAGTACTACTGCAAACAGTACTGCAAGTACTACTGCAAGTACTACTGCAGGCACTACTGCAAGTACAACTGCAAGCACTACTGCAAGCACTACTGCAAGTACTACTGCAAGCACTACTGCAAGCACTACTGCAAGTACTACTGCACGCACTACTGCAAGTACTACTGCAAGTACTACTGCAAGCACTACTGCAAGTACTACTGCAAGTACTACTGCAAGCACTACTGCAAGCACTACTGCAAGCACTACTGCAAGTACAACTGCAAGTACTACTGCAAGCACTACTGCAAGTACTACTGCAAGCACTATTGCAAGTACTACTGCAAGTACTACTGCAAGCACTACTGCAGGTACTACTGCAAGTACTACTGTAAGCACTATTGCAAGCACTATTGCAAGCACTACTGCAAGTACTACTGCAAGTACTACTGCAAGCACTACTGCAAGCAATACTGCAAGTACAACTGCAAGCACTACTGCAAGCACTACTGCAAGTACTACTGCAAGCACTATTGCAAGCACAACTGCAAGTACTACTGCAAGTACACTGCAAGTACTACTGCAAGTACTACTGTAAGCACTACTGCAAGTACTACTGCAAGTACACTGCAAGTACTACTGCAAGCACTACTGCAAGCACTACTGCAAGCACTACTGCAAGCACTACTGCAAGTACTACTGCAAGCACTACTGCAAGCACTACTGCAAGCACTACTGCAAGTACACTGCAAGTACTACTGCAAGTACTACTGCAAGTACAACTGCAAGCACTACTGCAAGCACTACTGCAAGTACTACTGCAACTACTACTGCAAGTACTACTGCAAGTACAACTGCAAGTACAACTGCAAGCACTACTGCAAGCACTACTGCAAGCACTATTGCAAGTACTACTGCAAGTACTACTGCAAGCACTACTGCAAGCACTACTGCAAGTACTACTGCAAGCACTACTGCAAGTACTACTGCAAGCACTATTGCAAGTACTACTGCAAGTACTACTGCTAGCACTACTGCAAGCACTACTGCAAGCACTACTGCAAGCACTACTGCAAGCACTACTGCAAGCACTATTGCAAGTACTACTGCAAGTACTACTGTAAGCACTACTGCAAGTACACTGCAAGTACAACTGCAAGCACTACTGCAAGCACTACTCTAAGTACACTGCAAGTACACTGCAAGCACTACTGCAAGTACTACTGCAAGTACTATTGCAAGCACTACTGCAAGCACTACTGCAAGTACTACTGCAAGTACTATTGCAAGCACTACTGCAAGTACTACTGCAAGTACTACTGCAAACAGTACTGCAAGTACTACTGCAAGTACTACTGCAGGCACTACTGCAAGTACAACTGCAAGCACTACTGCAAGCACTACTGCAAGTACTACTGCAAGCACTACTGCAAGCACTACTGCAAGTACTACTGCACGCACTACTGCAAGTACTACTGCAAGTACTACTGCAAGCACTACTGCAAGTACTACTGCAAGTACTACTGCAAGCACTACTGCAAGCACTACTGCAAGCACTACTGCAAGTACAACTGCAAGTACTACTGCAAGCACTACTGCAAGTACTACTGCAAGCACTATTGCAAGTACTACTGCAAGTACTACTGCAAGCACTACTGCAGGTACTACTGCAAGTACTACTGTAAGCACTATTGCAAGCACTATTGCAAGCACTACTGCAAGTACTACTGCAAGTACTACTGCAAGCACTACTGCAAGCAATACTGCAAGTACAACTGCAAGCACTACTGCAAGCACTACTGCAAGTACTACTGCAAGCACTATTGCAAGCACTACTGCAAGTACTACTGCAAGTACACTGCAAGTACTACTGCAAGTACTACTGTAAGCACTACTGCAAGTACTACTGCAAGTACACTGCAAGTACTACTGCAAGCACTACTGCAAGCACTACTGCAAGTACTACTGCAAGCACTACTGCAAGTACTACTGCAAGTACTACTGTAAGCACTACTGCAAGTACTACTGCAAGTACACTGCAAGTACTACTGCAAGCACTACTGCAAGCACTACTGCAAGCACTACTGCAAGCACTACTGCAAGCACTACTGCAAGTACTACTGCAAGCACTACTGCAAGCACTACTGCAAGCACTACTGCAAGTACACTGCAAGTACTACTGCAAGTACTACTGCAAGTACAACTGCAAGCACTACTGCAAGCACTACTGCAAGTACTACTGCAACTACTACTGCAAGTACTACTGCAAGTACAACTGCAAGTACAACTGCAAGCACTACTGCAAGCACTACTGCAAGCACTATTGCAAGTACTACTGCAAGTACTACTGCAAGCACTACTGCAAGCACTACTGCAAGTACTACTGCAAGCACTACTGCAAGTACTACTGCAAGCACTATTGCAAGTACTACTGCAAGTACTACTGCTAGCACTACTGCAAGCACTACTGCAAGCACTACTGCAAGTACTACTGCAAGTACTACTGCAAGCACTATTGCAAGTACTACTGCAAGTACTACTGTAAGCACTACTGCAAGTACACTGCAAGTACTACTGCAAGTACTACTCTAAGCACTACTGCAAGTACTACTGCAAGTACTACTGTAAGCACTATTGCAAGCACTATTGCAAGCACTACTGCAAGTACTACTGCAAGTACTACTGCAAGCACTACTGCAAGCAATACTGCAAGTACAACTGCAAGCACTACTGCAAGCACTACTGCAAGTACTACTGCAAGCACTATTGCAAGCACTACTGCAAGTACTACTGCAAGTACACACTGCAAGTACTGCTGCAAGTACTACTGTAAGCACTACTGCAAGTACTACTGCAAGTACACTGCAAGTACTACTGCAAGCACTACTGCAAGCACTACTGCAAGCACTACTGCAAGCACTACTGCAAGTACTACTGCAAGCACTACTGCAAGCACTACTGCAAGCACTACTGCAAGCACTACTGCAAGTACTACTGCAAGCACTACTGCAAGCACTACTGCAAGCACTACTGCAAGTACTACTGCAAGCACTACTGCAAGCACTACTGCAAGTACACTGCAAGTACCACTGCAAGTACTACTGCAAGTACTACTGCAAGTACACTGCAAGTACTATTGCAAGCACTACTGCAAGCACTACTGCAAGTACTACTTTAAGCACTACTGCAAGCACTACTGCAAGTACAACTGCAAGCACTACTGCAAGCACTACTCTAGGTACACTGCAAGTACACTGCAAGCACTACTGCAAGTACTACTGCAAGTACTACTGCAAGCACTACTGCAAGCACTACTGCAAGTACTACTGCAAGTACTATTGCAAGCACTACTGCAAGTACTACTGCAAGTACTACTGCAAACAGTACTGCAAGTACTACTGCAAGTACTACTGCAGGCACTACTGCAAGTACAACTGCAAGCACTACTGCAAGCACTACTGCAAGTACTACTGCAAGTACTACTGCAAACACTACTGCAAGTACTACTGCAAGTACTACTGCAGGCACTACTGCAAGTACAACTGCAAGCACTACTGCAAGCACTACTGCAAGTACTACTGCAAGCACTACTGCAAGCACTACTGCAAGTACACTGCAAGTACTACTGCAAGTACTACTGTAAGCACTACTGCAAGTACTACTGCAAGTACTACTGTAAGCACTATTGCAAGCACTATTGCAAGCACTACTGCAAGCAATACTGCAAGTACAACTGCAAGCACTACTGCAAGCACTACTGCAAGTACTACTGCAAGCACTATTGCAAGCACTACTGCAAGTACTACTGCAAGTACACTGCAAGTACTACTGCAAGTACTACTGTAAGCACTACTGCAAGTACTACTGCAAGTACACTGCAAGTACTACTGCAAGCACTACTGCAAGCACTACTGCAAGCACTACTGCAAGCACTACTGCAAGTACTACTGCAAGCACTACTGCAAGCACTACTGCAAGCACTACTGCAAGCACTACTGCAAGTACACTGCAAGTACTACTGCAATCACTACTGCAAGCACTACTGCAAGTACTACTGCAAGTACACTGCAAGTACTACTGCAAGCACTACAGCAAGCACTACTGCAAGTACTACTGCAAGTACACTGCAAGTACTACTGCAAGCACTACTGCAAGCACTACTGCAAGTACTACTGCAAGTACTACTGCAAGTACTACTGCAAGCACTACTGCAAGTACTACTGCAAGCACTACTGCAAGCACTACTGCAAGTACTACTGCAAGTACTACTGCAAACACTACTGCAAGCACTACTGCAAGTACTACTGCAAGTACTACTGCAAGCACTACTGCAAGCACTACTGCAAGCACTACTGCAAGTACTACTGCAAGTACTACTGCAAGCACTACTGCAAGTACTACTGCAAGCACTACTGCAAGCACTACTGCAAGCACTACTGCAAGTACTACTGCAAGCACTACTGCAAGCACTACTGCAAGTACACTGCAAGTACCACTGCAAGTACTACTGCAAGTACTACTGCAAGTACACTGCAAGTACTACTGCAAGCACTACTGCAAGCACTACTGCAAGCACTACTGCAAGTACTACTTTAAGCACTACTGCAAGCACTACTGCAAGTACAACTGCAAGCACTACTGCAAGCACTACTCTAAGTACACTGCAAGTACACTGCAAGCACTACTGCAAGTACTACTGCAAGTACTACTGCAAGCACTACTGCAAGCACTACTGCAAGTACTACTGCAAGTACTATTGCAAGCACTACTGCAAGTACTACTGCAAGTACTACTGCAAACAGTACTGCAAGTACTACTGCAAGTACTACTGCAGGCACTACTGCAAGTACAACTGCAAGCACTACTGCAAGCACTACTGCAAGTACTACTGCAAGTACTACTGCAAACACTACTGCAAGTACTACTGCAAGAAGGCAAGTTTATTTGTAGAGCACTCAAACTGCTTCACAAAGACATGACAGAAATCACAAAACAGTTTAAGACATAAAAGAGAAAAGCAAAAGATGATTCTTTCACTTGTATGACACCAGCAGGAGGCCGGTCCATGTTTAGTCCTGACTCTGGCACCAGCAGGAGGCCGGTCCATGTTTAGTCCTGACTCTGGCACCAGCAGGAGGCCGGTCCATGTTTAGTCCTGACTCTGGACACCAGCAGGAGGCCGGTCCATGTTTAGTCCTGACTCTGGCACCAGCAGGAGGCCGGTCCATGTTTAGTCCTGACTCTGGCACCAGCAGGAGGCCGGTCCATGTTTAGTCCTGACTCTGGCACCAGCAGGAGGCCGGTCCATGTTTAGTCCTGACTCTGGCACCAGCAGGAGGCCGGTCCATGTTTAGTCCTGACTCTGACACCAGCAGGAGACCGGTCCATGTTTAGTCCTGACTCTGGGCACCAGCAGGAGGCCGGTCCATGTTTAGTCCTGACTCTGGCACCAGCAGGAGGCCGGTCCATGTTTAGTCCTGACTCTGACACCAGCAGGAAGCAGGTCCATGTTTAGTCCTGACTCTGACACCAGCAGGAGGCCGGTCCATGTTTAGTCCCGACTCTGGCACCAGCAGGAGGCCGGTCAATGTTTAGTCCTGACTCTGGCACCAGCAGGAGGCCGGTCCATGTTTAGTCTTGACTCTGACACCAGCAGGAGGCAGGTCCATGTTTAGTCCTGACTCTAGCACCAGCAGGAGGCCGGTCCATGTTTAGTCCTGACTCTGGCACCAGCAGGAGGCCGGTCCATGTTTAGTCCTGACTCTGGCACCAGCAGGAGGCCGGTCCATGTTTAGTCCTGACTCTGGCACCAGCAGGAGGCCGGTCCATGTTTAGTCCTGACTCTGGCACCAGCAGGAGGCCGGTCCATGTTTAGTCCTGACTCTGACACCAGCAGGAAGCAGGTCCATGTTTAGTCCTGACTCTGGCACCAGCAGGAGGCCGGTCCATGTTTAGTCCTGACTCTGGCACCAGCAGGAGGCCGGTCCATGTTTAGTCCTGACTCTGACACCAGCAGGAGGCCGGTCCATGTTTAGTCCTGACTCTGGCACCAGCAGGAGGCCGGTCCATGTTTAGTCTTGACTCTGACACCAGCAGGAGGCAGGTCCATGTTTAGTCCTGACTCTAGCACCAGCAGGAGGCCGGTCCATGTTTAGTCCTGACTCTGGCACCAGCAGGAGGCCGGTCCATGTTTAGTCCTGACCCTGGCACCAGCAGGAGGCCGGTCCATGTTTAGTCCTTACTCTAGCACCAGCAGGAGGCCGGTCCATGTTTAGTCCTGACCCTGGCACCAGCAGGAGGCCGCTCCATGTTTAGTCCTGACTCTGGCACCAGCAGGAGGCCGCTCCATGTTTAGTCCTGACCCTGGCACCAGCAGGAGGCCGGTCCATGTTTAGTCCTGACTCTGGCACCAGCAGGAGGCCGGTCCATGTTTAGTCCTGACTCTGGCACCAGCAGGAGGCCGGTCCATGTTTAGTACTGACTCTGGACACCAGCAGGAGGCCGGTCCATGACCTAACGGCAGCATATAGAGGTTGAACAGAAGGGGTCCCAGGACTGACCCACAGGTCAGGGGGGTTTGGTCTGAGACACAAAGTACTTCCTGTCTTCCAGATAGGACCTTAACTAGTTTAGGGCGGGGCCAGTGATGCCCACCCTGTCCTCTAGTCTCTGTAAGAGACACTGTCCCATGATGGACTGTGGCAAAAGCAGCATCAGATCCAACAGAATTAAGACTGAGGCTTTGCCAGTGTGGTCAGTGTTCAGGAGGATGTCATTTCTCACCATGACAACAGCAGTCTCAGTCACCGTGACAACAGCAGTCTCAGTGTGATGAGATCTAAAACCTGACTGAAAAACATCAAATGAGTAGTTTATTAAGAGGAAATCTGTGACTGTTGGTAAACTGCCCCAAAATGTCAGATTAGAGATGGACCGGTCATGACTCAGGACTGCAGCATCAAGACTGCTCTTCTTTAGGAGAGGCTTTATGACCGCAGTTTTCAAAGACATTGGGAATGTTCCAGATTGAAGCTTTAACTATGTGAGTGATGCTAACAAACTGTTCATCAAAGACTTTATAAATCTGGAGGTCACACATGGAGGCGGATTCTCTCTCTCTTTCTCTCCTTTTTTTTTTTTTTTACGGTTTATTGTAAAACACAGACTTTGAAGATGTACGTCTACAGTAAGCGGCCTTTAAAAGTAAGAGAACACCAGCACATGGAGGCAGCACGTGGACGAGCTCAGACTCTGAGTGAAGGTTGGACTCACGTTGGCGCTGATCTCGTCCACTTTGAGCCCGTCGTCCTGAAGCTCTGGAGCTGTGGGCACAGACACTGGCAGCAGAGGAGAGCGAGCTTTACCTCCAAGACCCAGAGACGCCGTCTTCACCTGAGGCTTCGGCAACGAGCCGGCTGCAACAGACAAGAACCACAAGAACCACATGAACCCTCTGCCCAGCAACAGACATGAACCATATGAACCCTCTGCCCAGCAACAGACAAGAACCACATGAACCCTCTGCCCAGCAACAGACAAGAACCACAAGAACCACATGAACCCTCTGCCCAGCAACAGACATGAACCATATGAACCCTCTGCCCAGCAACAGACAAGAACTACAAGAACCCTCTGACCAGAAACAGACAAGAACCACAAGAATCCTCTGCCCTGCAACAGACAAGAGCCACAAGAACCACATGAACCCTCTGCCCAGCAACAGACAAGAACCATATGAACCCTCTGCCCAGCAACAGACAAGAACCACATAAACCCTCTGCTTGGCGTCATAAAGAACTGGTTCATATAAAGAAAGTTCCCATTAAAAGACTTCTGGCTTCTAAATAGGTAAATTATCGTCAATGGTTACGCCTTGGCATTCAGATGACGATACAAAATCGATGGTTCTTCCCTGTGAAGTTTCAGCTAGCGTTTTCCCCCACCCGGCGTTCTCACAGTCGAATGAGGCACTTGTTCGCTCTCTGGTGGCACAGTTGTGTATTACGAGAATTATGAGGCATATTCGCTCGGCTGAGCGTTTAGTGGCGGTTCACAGGTGAACCATGGACGCCTCTCATCTGTACTCACTTGAGGAGGGTAAGGTGCCGGCGGGCGTGTGGGCGGCGGGCGTGTGGGCGGCGGGCGTGTGGGCGGCGGGCGTGTGGGCGGCGGGCGTGTGGGCAGGGCCGTGGGGCGGCGGCAGAAGCGGGCTGGTGAAGCTGCGCAGAGGATGGCTCGGTCGCACACACGCCGTCGGGATGTTTCTGGTCTGAGACTCTTCCGACGACACCGAGCCGGCCAATGGACTCACAGCGGACACGCCCAGGGCCAATGAGGACGCGGAGGTGGGCAGAGGGGTGGCAGTCAGGTCAGGGGGCGGGGCTGGCTGAGCTGAAGCCTGCAGCGGATTGGACGATGAATCGGAGCTCAGCGCTGTGAAAAAGAAAAGGATTTATAGCCAACAAACAATAAACAGGACTAAACAGGTCTAAACCAGGTCTAAACCAGGACTAAACCAGGTCTAAACCAGGTCTAAACCAGGACTAAACCAGGTCTAAACCAGGTCTAAACCAGGTCTAAACCAGGTCTAAACCAGGTCTAAACCAGGACTAAACCAGGACTAAACCAGGTTTAGCCCAGGTCTAAACCAGGACTAAACCAGGTCTAAACCAGGTCTAAACCAGGTCTAAACCAGGACTAAACCAGGTCTAAACCAGGTCTAAACCAGGTCTAAACCAGGACTAAACCAGGTCTAAACCAGGAATAAACCAGGTCTAATCCAGGTCTAAACCAGGACTAAACTAGGTCTAAACCAGGTATAAACAGGACTAAACCAGGTCTAAACCAGGACTAACCCAGGACTAAACCAGGACTAATCCAGGTCTTAACCAGGACTAACATTACTCGCTGAAAGGAGGATGTCAAACTCGTCGCTCTCACAAACTGTTGGACACATGTTGATATTTGAGCGATAAAACCCTCTGAATCCGTTGAGTCCTGGACGCAGCGCAGACAGTGTGCAGCGGTCTGATTTAGTTTTATTGATCCTGTAAATCAGATGGAAACTACGGTCCTTTAAGTGTGAGTGTGAAACGTGGTACCTGGACTGAAGCCTCGGTCCACCGTGAGGCTGGGGAAGGGCATCTGACGCAGACTGAACTTGTTGTGGGTGAATCCACAAGAGGGCGACTGGAGCAGAGCCGGATACTGAGCCGAGTCCAGAGCCACGGCGCTGACCACCGCTGTGACCACGAGAAACACGGGAAGGATGAGAAACACGGGAACCACGAGAAACACGGGAACCACGAGAATGTGTGTAGGTCATATGTGTAGATCATGTGTGTAGGTCATGTGTGTAGTGTGTAGGTCATGTGTGTAGTGTGTAGGTCATGTGTGTAAGGCGAGGCAAGGCAAGTTTATTTGTAGAGCACATTTCATACACAAGGCAATTCAAAGCTTCACAGCAGGAAAAATGCTTTCAAATCACAGATAAATTACAGAAACAGAAATACAATAAAATTAACTAAATTAAAAATTATCAATCCAACTGATTTTCTAAACTAATAAAATCACAAACAAAAGAGAAGAGTGCAAAGAAAAAATCCTTTCAGTCATATGCGCAGCTAAACAAAACTGTTTTTCGCTTTAGATTTGAACATTGTCAGAGTAGAAGCCTGTCTCACATCTTCAGGAAGACTGTTCCAGATGACTGACTCTGGCACCAGCAGGAGGCCGGTCCATGTTTAGTCCTGACTCTGGCACCAGCAGGAGGCCGGTCCATGTTTAGTCCTGACTCTGGCACCAGCAGGAGGCCGGTCCATGTTTAGTCCTGACTCTGGCACCAGCAGGAGGCCGGTCCATGTTTAGTCCTGACTCTGGCACCAGCAGGAGGCCGGTCCATGTTTAGTCCTGACTCTGGCACCAGCAGGAGGCCGGTCCATGTTTAGTCCTGACTCTGGCACCAGCAGGAGGCCGGTCCATGTTTAGTCCTGACTCTGGCACCAGCAGGAGGCCGGTCCATGTTTAGTCCTGACTCTGGCACCAGCAGGAGGCCGGTCCATGTTTAGTCCTGACTCTGGCACCAGCAGGAGGCCGGTCCATGTTTAGTCCTGACTCTGGCACCAGCAGGAGGCCGGTCCATGTTTAGTCCTGACTCTGGCACCAGCAGGAGGCCGGTCCATGTTTAGTCCTGACTCTGGCACCAGCAGGAGGCCGGTCCATGTTTAGTCCTGACTCTGGCACCAGCAGGAGGCCGGTCCATGTTTAGTCCTGACTCTGGCACCAGCAGGAGGCCGGTCCATGTTTAGTCCTGACTCTGGCACCAGCAGGAGGCCGGTCCATGTTTAGTCCTGACTCTGGCACCAGCAGGAGGCCGGTCCATGTTTAGTCCTGACTCTGGCACCAGCAGGAGGCCGGCCCATGTTTAGTCCTGACTCTGGCACCAGCAGGAGGCCGGTCCCTGAGGTCCTCAGAGTCCGAGATGGTTCATATGGCACTAACATATCCAAGATGTACTTTGGTGCTAGGCCATGGAGAGACTTGTACACAAGCAGAGCTGCTTTAAAGTCTCTTCTCTGAGCCACAGGAGCCAGTGCAGAGACCTGAGAACAGGACTAATGTGATCATACTTCCTGGTTCTGGTCAGGACCCGAGCAGCAGCGTTCTGGATGTACTGCAGCTGTTTTACAGCTCGTTTGGAGAGGCCAGTGAGCAGGCCGTTACAGTAGTCTAATCTACTGGAGACAAACGCATGGATAAGTCTCTCTAAATCTGGTTTTGACACTATATTTTTGATTTTGGCAATGTTTTTTAGATGGTAAAAAGCTGCTGATGTTATTGATTTGACGTGGCTATTAAAGTTCAAGTCTGAGTCCATTATTACCCCCAGATTTTTAATTTGGTTTGTAGGTTTTAGAGCGAGACTCTGGAGGTGACCGCTAACACTTTCTCTTTGTTTCTGTGGGCCAAAAACGATTATTTCAGTCTTGTCTGAGTTCAGCTGGAGAAAGTTGTTTTGCATCCACAAACTGATCTGTTGGATGCAGTGACAGAGTGAATCTACTGGTCCATAGTCACCTGTCGACAGTGAAACATAGATCTGAGTGTCGTCTGCATAATTGTGATAGGACACATTTTCACTGCGTATCAACTGACCCAACAGCAGCATGTAGAGGTTGAACAGAAGGGGACCCAGGACTGACCCTTGGGGCACTCCACAGGTCAGGGTCATGTGGTCTGAGACACAGCTACCAATTTCAACAAAGTACTTCCTGTCTTCCAGATAGGACCTTAACCAGTTTAGGGCAGTGCCAGTGATGCCCACCCAGTCCTCTAGTCTCTGTAAGAGGATCCCATGATCGACAGTGTCAAAAGCAGCACTCAGATCTAACAGAATTAAGACTGAGGCTTTGCCCGTGTCAGTGTTCAGGCGGATGTCATTTGTCACCTTGACAAGAGCAGTCTCAGTGCTGTGATGAGGTCTAAAACCTGACTGAAAAACATCAAATGAGTTGTTTATTAAAAGGAAATCTGTGAGCTGTTGGTAAACAACCTTTTCAAGGACTTTGCCCCAAAATGGCAGATTAGAGATGGGCCGGTAATGACTCAGTACTGCGGCATCAAGACTGCTCTTCTTTAGGAGAGGCTTTATGACCGCAGTTTTCAAAGACATTGGGAATGTTCCAGATTGAAGCGACATGTTAACTATGTGAGTGATGGTGCTAACAAACTGTTCAGCACAGACTTTAGAAATCTGGAGGCTCACACATGGAGGCAGCATGTAGATGAACTCAGACTGGTGATGATCTCATGGACAGTTTTGTCAGTTACCGGTGCAAAGTGAGTTAGCTCTAAGTGTGCATTGTGGGATTTATAGCATTTTTAATGCCCTGAACTTTGTCATTAAAGAATAATGCAAACTCATTACACTTGGATGTGGAAATGAGTTCTAACGGCAGCTGAGCTGGAGGGTTTGTTAATCTGTTTACTGTGGCAAACAGGACACGCGAGTTGTTACTGCAGCTTCCAATCATTTCAGAAAATTATCTTTCCCTAGTTCTACATAAGATTAGGTTGTACATGTTCAGCTTTTCTTTGTAAATCTCTTTTTGAACCTGGAGCTTTGACTTGCGCCATTTCCGTTCGGCCCTGCGGCACTCCCTTTTCTGTGCCCTGACCCAATCATCATTTCTCCACGGCGCCTTCTGCTTATTTTTAACCATTTTAGCCTTTATAGGGGCGATGGTGTCCAGAACATTCAAAACACTAGATGTAACAGAGTTCAACAAATCATTTACATTAGAACATGAGACATTTTCAAAGTTTATCATTTCCATAAACAGTGCACCTGTGCCATCACTTATGTGTCTCCTCTGAACAACTGCAGGACCAACCGGTGGTTTGGGAGAAACAGACAGGTCAAAGAAGACACAGAAATGATCAGACAGAGCAACATCGATCACATTAACATTTGAAATATTTACCCCCTTTGTAATTATGAGATCTAGAGTGTGTCCTTTGCTGTGGGTGGGGCCTCTCACATGCTGAGTAAGACTGAAGGTTTCAAGGACAGCATCAAGCTCTTTAGCGTTTCTGTCACAAATATTATCAACATGCACATTGAAATCACCTGTAATGACCAAACCATCAAAGTCTGTGCATATGACTGAAACGTCTCAGTAAAAGCATCAATAAAACGTTGTCAGTGCTGGAGAGGCTTGTATAAAACAATGAAGAGAATGGATGGAGACCGTTTTAGCTCCATTTTAAAGGATACATACTCAAATGATGAAAACACCCCAAAAGAACAACCTGCGGGTAATTATTTCATCTCTATAGATAGCACAGACTCCACCCCCTTTTTTGTTTTCTCGTGTTTCAGATTCAAACTTAAAGTTGGGTGGAGAAGATTCTATCGAACTACATTTCCTGTGTTTTTGTCAAGCCATGTTTCAGTTAAAAACATAAAATCAAGATTATAAGAAGAAATAAAATTATTAATTAAGAGAGATTTGTTACATAAGGATCTGACATTTAGCACAGCAAGTTTCAGACTAGTTTCAGTGGGACTGGGCTTTATCTTTTCACAGGGAATATGAATCACATTTCTCAGATTGGGCCTGACTCGCATTTTGTTTTTCCATCTGTGTGATGATGTGACTACAGAAATAGCACTAGGGGGGGCTCTTTTTACATAGGGCCCCGGGTTGGTTTGATTTTTAATGTGACAATAAGTCCCGGCAACGCTGAGACCCAGTGCATCCTAGCTATGGGAGATACCAGGTGAAAGGCGAGGTTGGATGGGTGGTGGGGCTTTTGTAGCCAAGGAGAGTTTGGGACCAGGTGAGAGGCGAGGGGGGATGGGTGGTGGGGATTTTGTTGGTGTAGTCGGCTTGTGCAGGGAAGAGTTGATAAGTATTGACATAGCCCTTGCTATATTGGGCGTGAGTGGAGCCATCTTAATGCCTGATTTGATCAGACTTTCAAAATGGCTGGGAAGGCCCATGAGTGAGAGTGGAGATGAGAAGGAGAATGATGAATCTTTAGTGGGAGTAGATGTTGCAGGGGGAACCCAGGGCTGGTGTGAAGGCAGGGGCGATGACAGGGATGTTGTTGGGCTTGTCACAGATGGGTCCAAGGCCTTTGAAGATTGTTCCTTTGCTGGAGGCGGTGGAGGTGAATGTGGAGCAGCTGGAGCTGAATCCTTTGCTGGTGGTGGTGGAGCAGCTGCTGATGAATCCTTTGGTGGAGGCTGAGGTTGTGGTGCTTTTGATGTTGAAACATTGGCTCGGTCTCTGGCTGATGGAGCAGGAATTCATCTCTCATTCCTCTCGTCTCTAACTAGCTGCTCAGGACCCTGTCCAGGCCCAGTCCAATGCCTCAGAGCGTGGAGCAGGTTCTCTGTCAGCACCCTCACTCCACCTCTGCATAGGTGGGGGCCATTTCTCTTAAACAGGTCCTCTCGTTTCCAGAATAGATAGAAGTTCTCAATGTAGTGTAGTCCTCTCGGGGAACACTCTTTGGACAGCCATGTGTTCAGCTGAAGAAGCCGGCTAAACTTGTTTATCCTCCTGTCGATGTTTGGAAGAGGTACACTTATGAATGTTTTGATTTCCATTTTATCAAGCACGTCGAATAACTTCAAGAAGTCTTTTTTCAAAACTTCAGTCTGTTCCCGCCGCATGTCCACTGCACCCACGTGCACAATCAGCTGTTTAGCTCCTCCATGCTTAGCCATAATATTTGGAAGGAGTGACGTTATCTCAGAAACAGTGGCGCTTGGAAAAGAATGTGTGTTTATCTTTTCATGCATCACATGACTTATCGCGCCGTCCCCAACCAAAACAATCTGCGTGACCTTGGCTCCTGGCACAGATCCTCCTCGCTGTATTTTGGCCACGTCATCTTTCCTTTTTTCATTTAATTCCATCTCTGAAAGTGGTAAAAATCTGTTGGTGAGCTGTATTTTAGGTGACTTCACGTTATCTTTGTATCGTTTAGGCTTTGCCCTAAGTTTGTTCCAAGAAACAGCCTGGTCTTTCTGGTTTTTAGACAGTTTTGGAAACGACACAGTCACTGCGGTTTAGGTTGAAAGTAGCAGTTTTTCTTGTAAAAAGTGTGCTCTTCTTACCGTCGGTTGACACAGGAATGGTATCGTGAAGAACTTTTTCAGATTCCAAAACAAATATCCGTGTTTTCAGCTCAGTAATTTCTTGTTGATATTTCCGACAGCGTTCACAGTCTTTCTCCCTTCTTCTCCCGACATGTCGCTGGCGTCAGATATGTCGTTAAAACTGGAAAAATGTTCTTAAAATCCTTGGTTTACTTGAAAAGTCTAAAGCAAAAATGTTTGGAAGACAAAAACTGATTAAAAAGCAAAATAAATAAGGAAAGCAGCGATAGCAAGCGGAGCGAGCAAAAAAGCGTGTGCACTCTTCGGAAGCAGGATAGGTCATATGTGTAGTGTGTAGGTCATGTGAGTAGGTCATGTGTGTAGGTCATGTTTGTAGTGTGTAGGTCATGTGTATAGTGTGTAGGGCATGTGTGTAGGTCATGTGTGTAGGACTCACGTGTGTTGCTGGGCTGCTCCATTGGGATCATCATTTTGCCTCTTGTTCCTCGTCTGGCCCCCAGGGAGCGCTCTAACGTGGAGATGGCACTGGACGCCTCGTCTCCATCGGCTCCTGAGGAAAAGACTTTTCTTAAACACATAATACTATGTCCTAATACTATGTACTAATACTATGTACTAATACTATGTACTAATACTATCGTTACAGTTATTTACAGTAAACGTTCAGGACCACCCCTGGACTAGACCTGGTCCATAACCAGGACCGAGAGCACAAACAGAGATGTGAACCAGGTCCGAACTGGGGACTGGGTCTCAGAGCTAATGCTAATGCTAATGCTAATGCTAATGCTAATGCTAGTTTCAGAACCTAGTAAATATTAATATAGCGCCACAAACATACAACAACATCCCGGTAGCGTTGTGGGTGCAGGAGTGGTCCATCATAAAGCTTCAGTTACGACTCTTCTCGAGACTCGAAGTCACGTTTGTATCGCTGTTACCTGAGTGGCTGCTCTTGCTGCCCAGCTGGCTCTCTGACTGGCTGAGGGCGGGCTGGGGGCGGTCCTGGCAGGTTTGAATGGGCGAATCGCGAGCGGACGGAGCGACGCTGGGAGCTTTGTCCATGTTCTTCATCTCCATCTCCTCGTGGTGGATCCAAAGGTCTGGAGGCCTCAGCTCCTTCTGACTCCCTTTACGCTTACTGGCACTGGCTCGCTTCCTGTCGCATGACAAGCATGAGCCGTACAAGCATGAGCCGTACAAGTATGAGCCGTACAAGCATGAGCAGTACAAGCATGAGCAGTACAAGTATGAGCAGTACAAGTATGAGCAGTACAAGTATGAGCAGTACAAGTATGAGCAGTACAAGTATGAGCAGTACAAGCATGAGCCGTACAAGTATGAGCAGTACAAGTATGAGCAGTACAAGTATGAGCAGTACAAGCATGAGCCGTACAAGCATGAGCCGTACAAGCATGAGCCGTACAAGCATGGGCAGTACAAGGATGAGCGGTACTATTAGTAGTACTTTTAAGTCTGACTAGTACAAGTAGTAGTAGTAGTTTTGGAGCAGATCTTACTTCCTCTGGTGGGCGGAGCTTCTCCTGGTACAGATCAGAGCCACGACCACGATCATGACCACACTGAGCGCGCCCACAGACACCAGCACCACCATCAGCATCTGAGAGCTCCTCTGGGGGGCCACGCTGCCATGAGGGGGCCGCATCTGCCCGACCGGGGGCCCTTCAACACGTGACACACACATGAGACACACGTGACGCACACGTGACACACACATGACACACACGTGACACACACACGACACACACACAACACACACACATGACACACACACATGACACACACACATGACACACACATGACACACACATGACACACAGATGACATACACACAACACACACACATGACACACACATGACACACACACATAACACACATAACACACACATGACACACACACATGACACACATATGACACACACATGACACACACACATAACACACACATGACACACACACATGACACACACACACATGACACACACATGACACACACACATGACACACACATGACACACACACATGACACACACGTGACACACACGTGACACACACGCGACACACACGTGACACACACACAACACACACACGACACACACACATGACACACACACATGGCACACACATGACACACACATGACACACACATGACACACACACATGACACACACACGACACACACACACACACGACACACACACGACACACACACATGACACACACACGACACACACACACGACACACACACATGACACACACATGACACACACATGACACACACGACACACACACATGACACACACATGACACACACACGACACACACACACGACACACACACATGACACACACATGACACACACACACAACACACACACATGACACACACACATCACACACACATGACACACACACACGACACACACACATGACACACACACGACACACACACACGACACACACACATGACACACACACATGACACACACACATGACACACACACATGACACACACAAATGACACACACACATGGCACACACATGACACACACATGACACACACATGACACACACACACGACACACACACGACACACACACATGACACACACACGACACACACACACGACACACACACATGACACACACATGACACACACATGGCACACACACGACATACACACACGACACACACACAACACACACACATGACACACACATGACACACACACACGACACACACACATGACACACACACATGACACACACATGACACACACATGGCACACACACACGACACACACACATGACACACACACATCACACACACATGACACACACATGACACACACACACGACACACACACACGACATACACACACGACACACACACAACACACACACATGACACACACATGACACACACACACGACACACACACATGACACACACACATGACACACACATGACACACACATGGCACACACACGACACACACACACGACACACACACAACACACACACATGACACACACATGACACACACACATGACACACACACGACACACACACACACACGACACACACACGACACACACACATGACACACACACGACACACACACGACACACACACATGACACACACATGACACACACATGACACACACGACACACACACACGACACACACACATGACACACACATGACACACACACACAACACACACACATGACACACACACATCACACACACATGACACACACACATGACACACACACATGACACACACACACATGACACACACATGACACACACACATGACACACACGTGACACACACGCGACACACACGTGACACACACACAACACACACACGACACACACACATGACACACACACATGGCACACACATGACACACACATGACACACACATGACACACACACATGACACACACACGACACACACACACACACGACACACACACGACACACACACATGACACACACACGACACACACACACGACACACACACATGACACACACATGACACACACATGACACACACGACACACACACATGACACACACATGACACACACATGACACACACACGACACACACACACGACACACACACATGACACACACATGACACACACACACAACACACACACATGACACACACACATCACACACACATGACACACACACACGACACACACACATGACACACACACGACACACACACACGACACACACACATGACACACACACATGACACACACACATGACACACACAAATGACACACACACATGGCACACACATGACACACACATGACACACACATGACACACACACATGACACACACACACGACACACACACATGACACACACACATGACACACACACATGACACACACACATGACACACACAAATGACACACACACATGGCACACACATGACACACACATGACACACACATGACACACACACATGACACACACACGACACACACACACGACACACACACATGACACACACATGACACACACATGGCACACACACGACACACACACACGACACACACACAACACACACACATGACACACACATGACACACACACACGACACACACACATGACACACACACATGACACACACATGACACACACATGGCACACACACGACACACACACACGACACACACACAACACACACACATGACACACACATGACACACACACATGACACACACACGACACACACACACACACGACACACACACGACACACACACATGACACACACACGACACACACACACGACACACACACATGACACACACATGACACACACATGACACACACGACACACACACATGACACACACATGACACACACATGACACACACACGACACACACACACGACACACACACATGACACACACATGACACACACATGGCACACACACGACACACACACACGACACACACACGACACACACACATGACACACACATGACACACACACATGACACACACACATGACACACACACACGACACACACACACGACACACACACATGACACACACATGACACACACACACGACACACACACATGACACACACACATGACACACACACATGACACACGCACATGACACACACATGACACACACACACGACACACACACATGACACACACACACGACACACACACACGACACACACACATGACACACACACATGACACACACACATGACACACACACATGACACACACACATGACACACACACATGACACACACATGACACACACACACGACACACACACACGACACACACACACGACACACACACATGACACACACACATGACACACACACATGACACACACACATGACACACACACATGACACACACACATGACACACACACATGACACACACACATGACACACACACATGACACACACACATGACACACACACATGACACACACACATGACACACACACATGACACACACACATGACACACACATGACACACACACACGACACACACACATGACACACACATGAGCCAGCAGTAAATCCTCCAGATACTTTTTACTCGTGAGGTCGATCTGAGCGAGTCACAAAAAGACGTTTAGTAATTCCAGTGTGTCAGTGTGAGGGGCGTGGCTAAAGCTAGCGTATGTGAGGGGCGTGGCTAATGCTGGTGTGTGTGAGGGGCGTGGCTTAAGCTAGCGTATGTGAGGGGCGTGGCTAAAGCTAGTGTGTGTGAGGGGCGTGGCTAAAGCTAGTGTGTGTGAGGGGCGTGGCAAAAGCTAATGCGTGTGAGGGGCGTGGCTACTAAAGCTAGTGCGTGTGAGGGGCGTGGCTAAAGCTAGTGTGTGTGAGGGGCGTGGCTAAAGCTAGTGTGTGTGAGGGGCGTGGCTAAAGCTAGCGTATGTGAGGGGCGTGGCTAAAGCTAGTGTGTGTGAGGGGCGTGGCTAAAGCTAGCGTATGTGAGGGGCGTGGCTAAAGCTAGTGTGTGTGAGTGGCGTGGCTAAAGCTAGTGTGTGAGGGGCGTGGCTAAAGCTAGTGTGTGTGAGGGGCGTGGCAAAAGCTAATGCGTGTGAGGGGCGTGGCTACTAAAGCTAGTGCGTGTGAGGGGCGTGGCTAAAGCTAGTGTGTGTGAGGGGCGTGGCTAAAGCTAGTGTGTGTGAGGGGCGTGGCCTCTACGCCGCGTTTGAATCTCTCTTTATGTCAGACGCTTTATGAGCTGGAAATATCAGATTGTGGCTCTTGACAAAGCGAGTGGCATAAACAGGAAACGTTGCTAACGCGCTTTGATAGCTTTGTGTTGCTAAGGCTCGACATATAAGTTAGCATCAGTGGAAATACGGCGCTTTAACACGAGATCAAGTCAGAGTTTGGAGACAGAAGGTTGTTTGGTTCTCTCCAGACCTGAGAATGGACTACAGACGTGTGAACTCAAACTCCCAGGATGCACTGCGGCTCCCAGAGAGAGGGAGAGAGGGAGAGAGAGAGAGAGTGAGAGAGGGAGAGTGAGAGAGAGAGTGTGCTACCGTTGATGTTGCTGCGGTCGATGTGGGTGCTGTCCGGGTGCCAGAACGGGTGTTCTCCTCCGCGCCCTGAAAGCATACAACATTTTCACATCAGATGTTTCCAAGTGAAGGTGAAGAGAGCGCTCTGTCTGAGGTGAAGAGAGCGCTCTGTCTGAGGTGAGGAGAGCGCTCTGTCTGAGGTGAAGAGAGCGCTCTGTCTGAGGTGAGGAGAGCGCTCTGTCTGAGGTGAAGAGAGCGCTCTGTCTGAGGTGAAGAGAGCGCTCTGTCTGAGGTGAGGAGAGCGCTCTGTCTGAGGTGAGGAGAGCGCTCTGTCTGAGGTGAGGAGAGCGCTCTGTCTGAGGTGAGGAGAGCGCTCTGTCTGAGGTGAGGAGAGCGCTCTGTCTGAGGTGAGGAGAGCGCTCTGTCTGAGGTGAGGAGAGCGCTCTGTCTGAGGTGAGGAGAGCGCTCTGTCTGAGGTGAGGAGAGCGCTCTGTCTGAGGTGAGGAGAGCGCTCTGTCTGAGGTGAGGAGAGCGCTCTGTCTGAGGTGAGGAGAGCGCTCTGTCTGAGGTGAGGAGAGCGCTCTGTCTGAGGTGAGGAGAGCGCTCTGTCTGAGGTGAGGAGAGCGCTCTGTCTGAGGTGAGGAGAGCGCTCTGTCTGAGGTGAGGAGAGCGCTCTGGGACTCACCCTGGTCGTTGGGCATCTTGTCCGGATTTTCCACTGGAAAAGAATAAACAGCAAAGTCTGATTTCTGCACAACAACAACTGCAGGTCCAGGTCTGGTCCAGGTCTGGTCCAGGTCAGGTCCAGGTCTGGTCCAGGTCTGGTCCAGGTCAGGTCCAGGTCTGGTCCAGGTCAGGTCCAGGTCAGGTCCAGGTCAGGTCCAGGTCTGGTCCAGGTCTGGTCCAGGTCAGGTCCAGGTCAGGTCCAGGTCAGGTCCAGGTCTGGTCCAGGTCTGGTCCAGGTCAGGTCCAGGTCTGGTCCAGGTCTGGTCCAGGTCTGGTCCAGGTCTGATCCAGGTCTGGTCCAGGTCTGGTCCAGGTCTCTCACCTTTGGCCGTCCTGAAAGACACTGGTTCGGACAAAGGTCCGACTCCTCTGCTGTTCTTGGCCTGGATCCTGAAGTAATGGACCGTGTCCAGACTGAGGTCCAGGACTTGGTGGGTCAAGCGGTCTCCGGAGATGGACTCCATGGACCAGTCATCGATGGGCGAGTTCTTATCCAGCGTGTAGTACACGATGTATCCTGCAGGGGGCAAAGCAGAGCCATTCAGAAGAAGAATCAGTGCTTTTACATGTCGGCTCTGTGTAGAGGCGAGTTCATGTGTGAACATTGTCAGGGCAAAGTCCAGATCCAACACTTTAATGTAGTTTAAGAAATCCAAATCCAGCACTCGTGAGATAAATGTCTCATGTCACATCCAAATCTCCTCTTCTTCTGTAAAAGTCACTCCACATCTTCATCAGGAGGAAGAAGAGCCAACGCGTGTCCTGCAGAAGTTTAATACATTTGAACGAAGTGCTCAGGGCCACAGCTGCCCCGGGGCAGACTGACTGAGATGTGGCTGCTGCGTGTGCCAAACGGCCTCACCCACAGGTCAGGACAAACCCTGGACCGAACCAGGACTGAACAGAACCTGGTCCTGGTCCTGGTTCAGTCCTGGTTTTACCCAGAGCCAGTCTCTGCTCCAGGTTCAACATGAATCTGACCAAATGTGATTCTGATTTCATTTCACTGCATTTCAATTCAGCGCTTGATTCCCCCACAGGGACTCACAGCAGCGTTTAAACCCGGAGGAGCGCTTGATTCCCCCACAGGGACTCACAGCAGCGTTTAAACCCGGAGGAGCGCTTGATTCCCCCACAGGGACTCACAGCAGCGTTTAAACCCGGAGGAGCGCTTGATTCCCCCACAGGGACTCACAGCAGCGTTTAAACCCGGAGGAGCGCTTGATTCCCCCAAAGGGACTCACAGCAGTGTTTAAACCTGGAGGAGCGCTTGATTCCCCCACAGGGACTCACAGCAGCGTTTAAACCTGGAGGAGCGCTTGATTCCCCCACAGGGACTCACATTAGTGTTTAAACCCGGAGGAGCGCTTGATTCCCCCACAGGGACTCACAGCAGCATTTAAACCCGGAGGAGCGCTTGATTCCCCCACAGGGACTCACAGCAGCGTTTAAACCTGGAGGAGCGCTTGATTCCCCCACAGGGACTCACAGCAGCGTTTAAACCCGGAGGAGCGCTTGATTCCCCCACAGGGACTCACAGCAGCATTTAAACCCGGAGGAGCGCTTGATTCCCCCACAGGGACTCACAGCAGTGTTTAAACCTGGAGGAGCGCTTGATTCCCCCACAGGGACTCACAGCAGCGTTTAAACCCGGAGGAGCGCTTGATTCCCCCACAGGGACTCACATTAGTGTTTAAACCTGGAGGAGCGCTTGATTCCCCCACAGGGACTCACAGCAGCGTTTAAACCCGGAGGAGCGCTTGATTCCCCCACAGGGACTCACAGCAGTGTTTAAACCCGGAGGAGCGCTTGATTCCCCCACAGGGACTCACAGCAGCGTTTAAACCCGGAGGAGCGCTTGATTCCCCCACAGGGACTCACAGCAGCGTTTAAACCCGGAGGAGCGCTTGATTCCCCCACAGGGACTCACAGCAGTGTTTAAACCTGGAGGAGCGCTTGATTCCCCCACAGGGACTCACAGCAGCGTTTAAACCTGGAGGAGCGCTTGATTC
Organism: Eucyclogobius newberryi; assembly: GCF_026437365.1. NCBI lineage: Eukaryota > Metazoa > Chordata > Actinopteri > Gobiiformes > Gobiidae > Eucyclogobius > Eucyclogobius newberryi. The sequence continues at coordinate 51,767,494 of NW_027315834.1, forward strand.
CCCCACAGGGACTCACATTAGTGTTTAAACCCGGAGGAGCGCTTGATTCCCCCACAGGGACTCACAGCAGCATTTAAACCTGGAGGAGCGCTTGATTCCCCCACAGGGACTCACAGCAGCGTTTAAACCTGGAGGAGCGCTTGATTCCCCCACAGGGACTCACAGCAGCGTTTAAACCCGGAGGAGCGCTTGATTCCCCCACAGGGACTCACAGCAGCATTTAAACCTGGAGGAGCGCTTGATTCCCCCACAGGGACTCACATTAGTGTTTAAACCCGGAGGAGCGCTTGATTCCCCCACAGGGACTCACAGCAGCGTTTAAACCCGGAGGAGCGCTTGATTCCCCCACAGGGACTCACAGCAGCGTTTAAACCTGGAGGAGCGCTTGATTCCCCCACAGGGACTCACAGCAGCGTTTAAACCCGGAGGAGCGCTTGATTCCCCCACAGGGACTCACAGCAGTGTTTAAACCCGGAGGAGCGCTTGATTCCCCCACAGGGACTCACAGCAGCGTTTAAACCCGGAGGAGCGCTTGATTCCCCCACAGGGACTCACAGCAGCGTTTAAACCTGGAGGAGCGCTTGATTCCCCCACAGGGACTCACATTAGTGTTTAAACCCGGAGGAGCGCTTGATTCCCCCACAGGGACTCGCAGCAGCATTTAAACCCGGAGGAGCGCTTGATTCCCCCACAGGGACTCACAGCAGCGTTTAAACCCGGAGGAGCGCTTGATTCCCCCACAGGGACTCACAGCAGCATTTAAACCCGGAGGAGCGCTTGATTCCCCCACAGGGACTCGCAGCAGCGTTTAAACCCGGAGGAGCGCTTGATTCCCCCACAGGGACTCACATTAGTGTTTAAACCTGGAGGAGCGCTTGATTCCCCCACAGGGACTCACAGCAGCGTTTAAACCCGGAGGAGCGCTTGTTTCCCCCAAAGGGACTCGCAGCAGTGTTTAAACCCGGAGGAGCGCTTGATTCCCCCACAGGGACTCACAGCAGCGTTTAAACCTGGAGGAGCGCTTGATTCCCCCACAGGGACTCACAGCAGCGTTTAAACCTGGAGGAGCGCTTGATTCCCCCACAGGGACTCACATTAGTGTTTAAACCTGGAGGAGCGCTTGATTCCCCCACAGGGACTCACAGCAGCGTTTAAACCTGGAGGAGCGCTTGATTCCCCCACAGGGACTCGCAGCAGCGTTTAAACCTGGAGGAGCGCTTGATTCCTCCACAGGGACTCACATTAGTGTTTAAACCTGGAGGAGCGCTTGATTCCCCCACAGGGACTCACAGCAGCGTTTAAACCTGGAGGAGCGCTTGATTCCCCCACAGGGACTCACAGCAGCGTTTAAACCTGGAGGAGCGCTTGATTCCCCCACAGGGACTCACATTAGTGTTTAAACCTGGAGGAGCGCTTGATTCCCCCACAGGGACTCGCAGCAGCGTTTAAACCTGGAGGAGCGCTTGATTCCCCCACAGGGACTCACATTAGTGTTTAAACCTGGAGGAGCGCTTGATTCCCCCACAGGGACTCACATTAGTGTTTAAACCTGGAGGAGCGCTTGATTCCCCCACAGGGACTCGCAGCAGCGTTTAAACCTGGAGGAGCGCTTGATTCCCCCACAGGGACTCACATTAGTGTTTAAACCTGGAGGAGCGCTTGATTCCCCCACAGGGACTCGCAGCAGCGTTTAAACCTGGAGGAGCGCTTGATTCCCCCACAGGGACTCGCAGCAGCGTTTAAACCTGGAGGAGCGCTTGATTCCTCCACAGGGACTCGCAGCAGCGTTTAAACCTGGAGGAGCGCTTGATTCCCCCACAGGGACTCGCAGCAGCGTTTAAACCTGGAGGAGCGCTTGATTCCCCCACAGGGACTCACAGCAGCGTTTAAACCTGGAGGAGCGCTTGATTCCCCCACAGGGACTCACAGCAGCGTTTAAACCTGGAGGAGCGCTTGATTCCCCGACAGGGACTCACATTAGTGTTTAAACCTGGAGGAGCGCTTGATTCCCCCACAGGGACTCACATTAGTGTTTAAACCCGGAGGAGCGCTTGATTCCCCCACAGGGACTCACAGCAGCGTTTAAACCCGGAGGAGCGCTTGATTCCCCCACAGGGACTCACAGCAGCGTTTAAACCCGGAGGAGCGCTTGATTCCCCCACAGGGACTCACAGCAGCGTTTAAACCCGGAGGAGCGCTTGTTTCCCCCACAGGGACTCACAGCAGCATTTAAACCTGGAGGAGCGCTTGATTCCCCCACAGGGACTCGCAGCAGTGGTTAAACCCGGAGGAGCGCTTGATTCCCCCACAGGGACTCACAGCAGCGTTTAAACCTGGAGGAGCGCTTGATTCCCCCACAGGGACTCACATTAGTGTTTAAACCTGGAGGAGCGCTTGATTCCCCCACAGGGACTCACATTAGTGTTTAAACCTGGAGGAGCGCTTGATTCCCCCACAGGGACTCACAGCAGCGTTTAAACCTGGAGGAGCGCTTGATTCCCCCACAGGGACTCACATTAGTGTTTAAACCTGGAGGAGCGCTTGATTCCCCCACAGGGACTCACAGCAGCGTTTAAACCTGGAGGAGCGCTTGATTCCCCCACAGGGACTCACAGCAGCGTTTAAACCTGGAGGAGCGCTTGATTCCCCCACAGGGACTCGCAGCAGCGTTTAAACCTGGAGGAGCGCTTGATTCCCCCACAGGGACTCGCAGCAGCGTTTAAACCTGGAGGAGCGCTTGATTCCTCCACAGGGACTCACATTAGTGTTTAAACCTGGAGGAGCGCTTGATTCCCCCACAGGGACTCGCAGCAGCGTTTAAACCTGGAGGAGCGCTTGATTCCCCCACAGGGACTCACAGCAGCGTTTAAACCTGGAGGAGCGCTTGATTCCTCCACAGGGACTCACATTAGTGTTTAAACCTGGAGGAGCGCTTGATTCCTCCACAGGGACTCACAGCAGCGTTTAAACCTGGAGGAGCGCTTGATTCCCCCACAGGGACTCACATTAGTGTTTAAACCTGGAGGAGCGCTTGATTCCCCCACAGGGACTCGCAGCAGCGTTTAAACCTGGAGGAGCGCTTGATTCCCCCACAGGGACTCACAGCAGCGTTTAAACCTGGAGGAGCGCTTGATTCCTCCACAGGGACTCACATTAGTGTTTAAACCTGGAGGAGCGCTTGATTCCTCCACAGGGACTCACATTAGTGTTTAAACCTGGAGGAGCGCTTGATTCCCCAACAGGGACTCGCAGCAGTGTTTAAACCTGGAGGAGCGCTTGATTCCCCCACAGGGACTCACATTAGTGTTTAAACCTGGAGGAGCGCTTGATTCCCCAACAGGGACTCACAGCAGCGTTTAAACCTGGAGGAGCGCTTGATTCCCCAACAGGGACTCGCAGCAGTGTTTAAACCTGGAGGAGCGCTTGATTCCCCCACAGGGACTCACATTAGTGTTTAAACCTGGAGGAGCGCTTGATTCCCCCACAGGGACTCACAGCAGCATTTAAACCCGGAGGAGCGCTTGATTCCCCCACAGGGACTCACATTAGTGTTTAAACCTGGAGGAGCGCTTGATTCCCCCACAGGGACTCACAGCAGCATTTAAACCCGGAGGAGCGCTTGATTCCCCCACAGGGACTCACATTAGTGTTTAAACCTGGAGGAGCGCTTGATTCCCCAACAGGGACTCACAGCAGCGTTTAAACCTGGAGGAGCGCTTGATTCCTTGATGGAATAAAATGTGAATAAAACATAGGTCTTATAAGTATCAAATGAAGAAATTGATGTAAAACCGTGAAAGTATAACTGTATTGATCATTGCTGTAAAAGATGGTGAGAGCGGATTCATCTTTTTAGACATTAAATCAAGTCCAGGCAGAAGATATTTGCTGTTCAAACCTCGCCAAGAAAAGAATCCGATGTTAATGTCAAAACAAGGACTTGTGAAAATAACATTGTGTGTTTATCTTGAGACCATGAACCACATGTGGAGCGTTTTGTGAACTTGACCCTGGACTGCTAAACTCACAACCAATAAAACTGAGAAGAGATGCAGAGAGAGTTCAGAGATGCAGAGAGAACTCAGAGATGCAGAGAGAGCTCAGAGATGCAGAGAGAACTCAGAACTCAGAGATGCAGAGAGAGTTCAGAGATGCAGAGAGAGCTCAGAGATGCAGAGAGAGCTCAGGGATGCAGAGAGAACTCAGAACTCAGAGATGCAGAGAGAGCTCAGGGATGCAGAGAGAACTCAGAACTCAGAGATGCAGAGAGAGCTCAGGGATGCAGAGAGAGCTCAGAGATGTTAGAGACGTCCTGTGATGGAGAACTTGAAAATTTCTCCTTGCGCGAGTAAAATAACTGCCTCCTGTGTCGTTCTTGTTTTTGGAATGTTTTGAGCTTAACTGATATTGTATTTGGTCCTTTGAGCCGGATGCCAAGAGACCCGTGGACAGACGAGCTGTGGAGCCGTAACCTGTGAAGACCGTGGCCACGGCAGTGAGGGTACTAGATCTTCACTCAGCACCCGTTCAGGAGGAGTTCGGCCTCACAGCCCGTCTTTCTCGGGGGGACGGCAATCCGAATTTTCACAGGACGGTGAGTAAGAAAATCTGTTATAAATTTGTTATGTAGTCGAAGAGAAAATTGCACTGTATAAAGCCTAAATGTAAATTTTGAGGGACTGCAGTAAAAAGGTTGATAAAGCCTTAAGTCAGCAAACTTTAAAATTTCCTCTAAAATCCCTCCCGTGTTTCTGAGTCTACGAATAGGAACAAAAATAGGATTGAAGGGAAAATAAATAAATGTAGCACATCGAAAATTGGTAATTGTAATAGTTGTTGATGTTCAAAATTAGACAAAGGATTGGAGGGAGATGCAAAATATATGCATGCTAAACATGGAAAAACAGCAATTAAATACTTAAAAAATTGGGAAAAGAGAGAAAATTAAGCACGTAAAGTACCATTGAATTGAAAAAAAAAAAGGTTCAAGAAAAAAACAAAAGGGTGAAGAATAAAAAATGACAGCATTATGCTGTGCCGAGGCTTAAAAAACTTAAGTCAGGTATTAAGAGGACAAAATAAAAAAAATAAAAAACTGAAATTTGCTTTACCAAAAAAAGAAAAGGCCAACGAAACCTCTCCCCTCAGGAGACAGCAGCAGGGGAGGCGCCAGACCCCACAGCACCACCAAAAGAGAGGGGGAGGAGGAGGAGAGCTGAGATAAATGAGTGACAGGTCCTTGAAGACCTGAGATACAACAACATACTGAAACTGTGCCTGTTGTGTAGGTGTGAATGTAAGTGTGAAGTAGATTGAGAAACCATCTCATTAAGGCTTTAGGTGGAAGGAATTAGGAATCTAAAACGTTCTGTATTTCTGGGATCGAGCCCCCAGTACGTGGCCGGATCAGACAATAGGTTTGACCTAGAAACTTGCCACGTAGGAAACACACTACGATTCATGAGTCATTCTCCTTTGCCTGACCAGCCATTCCCAACACGTTTTGGCAAACTACTAATCAAAACTGTGTGTGGGTCTGGGGCTTGACTGCTGTTTTCCAATTTCTAGGGCAGAGTTTAGAGCAGAGACAGAACCAATCACATAAACCCAGAAGTGACGCAAAAAACGCGACACGCTTAACCAGATATTACGTAGCCCATGTCAACAAGGCGTGTTCCGCGTTGTCCGTCCCCGAATGCAGAAAATGTCTCCTGAATCGCGATGACGCCCTTCGTATAACCGCATCTAACGCACGTTCATCACGGCCAGTAGAGCGGACTTTCCTGATTGTTCAAATCGAAGCGAGAGCAGAAGTAAACACTCGGTCTCGAGCCGGGTCCGCCATCTTGAATGTTTTGGAACGGGGGTGAAAAGCTACTTCCGTATCGTCAGTGTGACGCGTTAAAACCTCCGCCTGGGATTGGATAGGTAAATTGAGGATCAACGACTTCAATGGCTCTGACTCGGATTCCAGACCCTTATGCACTCAAACAGAATGTGGGCGGGGCTGGCGGGTCAGGCAACATTGTCCTTGAATTTGACCTAGAATTTGCCACGTAGGAAACACACTATGGTTCATTTTCCTTGAATTCCAGTCACACTCAGTAACTAAGAATTGATATAAAATGTTGTAAATTAAGTTGAAAGAGAAGTTAAAGGAATTATGGAGGATTTTTTGGAACCAAATCTTTGTCTCATTTCCTGGTGGCGTGGACAGCCGAGTAGTTCATTCACATGTCAATCCTAGGATGCACCTACAGCACAGCTGCAGCCTCGTTGGCTCGTCCCCAAGATAGCAGCACATTTTCCTGGCTGCGCATGCGTGGTTGATATGCCGCTGTGTGTCTAAGCGCATGGATCTTTTATAATATAGTTCCCTCAGTGTACAGGACAAAATTAAGACTGAGAGATACAGTTTGAGCTGGCTCAGAAGAGACGGAAATCTACGGAGACGAGAGATGCGATGCGATCTGTCGTGCTAATATACAAATGCACGTGTAGCAACGAGGCTGTTGTGTGCTTCCCACAGGGGTTAGGTTGCATGCGCACTTCTGCTGGAGTTCTCAAAGAAGAAAAATCCTAAATTATTCCTTTAATAGAACATATGTAAGCAATTACTCAATAATAAGGAAAAACTAAGAAAGTAAATCTGGACAGGAATGATATTAATGACAATTCTAATTATATTAGAATAAATTTGGGACCTGTTGTTCAAAGAAAATATATGGCTCAGCTAAAGAAGTGAATGGGGAGTCAAAGCGTAATTCAAAGGAAATCTGAAGGTACAGGCTTGTGACAATTTTGTAATGAGATTACAACTAAAAGTCAGGAAAAGAAAAAAAACTACAATGTGCAGAATCATGTTTTAATTGTGCAAAGAAACAAGCTGCAGGAGGAAAAAATTCCGATGATTAAAAAGTGCAATGGAAATCCTATTTCAGAATCAGAAACAGAACACAGGAACTTGTCTTGGTGATTTGGTGCAAATAAAACAACCTATATAAATCAAAAAGAGAGATAATTTAAATCTTCTCTGGGATATTTGGGTATCAGTGGAAAAAAAGAAAGAAAGAAAAGAAAGAAAGACATAAAAGAAAATGATCATCCACCAGACGGGCTGGACCGGTGTCGCTCCTAAAACCCTTTCTTTAGGAATGTGCCATAAATCTTTGAGGTGGACAGCACAGACAAGGCTAAAGATTTATCTCACAAAGGAGGAAAAGAACAAATTATGAGAAGAGAGAGACTAAAGGGTGTGAATGAAGTATAAAAAAAAGGCCTGAAACTAATAATAATAATAATAATAATTTAGTGGATATAATAATATCCACTAAAATCAGATGTGAGAGAAAGAATTAGCCCTGTAATAGCAGAATTGCTAAAAGCAAAGTTACACAGAAAGTCCAACTATATTTGCACAAGCAATGTTAAGTAATTTACCAAAATGTATCCCTTCAAAAGACAGCCAAGTTTTCCTTTATGTGGATGACGTGTTAATAGCATCTAAAACACAGGCATGTGAGAGAGATGGTAAAATTGTTGCAACATTTAGCAAAGAATAGGTACAAAGCAAGCAAAGAAAAATAGAGGTAAAATATTTGGGACACGGCCGAACAATAACTGAAGACCGAAAACAAGCTATTTTATGAGCACCGATGCCACAGACTAAAAAATAACTGATGTCGTTTTTAGGACCGGGCTATGAAGAAATATTGCAGCCTCTAAGTAACATTATTTATGGTAAAGAACTGAAGATGACTGATAACATCACTCGAACAGAAGAAGCAGAGCATGTTTTCACAGATCTAAAACAAATGTTAATATCTGGAACTACTGTGGCTTTACTGGATTATAAAAATAAGTTTGAGCTAAAGGTGGATTCAAAAAATGGATTCATGATGGTCTTAACACTGTGTTAATCTTAAACCAATAGGATGTTACTCAACTAGATTAGACTCTGTGCCTTTTGACCCTTTGACCCTTAAAGTTCCTCATACGTTTCAGCACTGCAAAAGACTTATAGGATTTGTTTATTCATCAAGTAAAAAACAACTTAGGGCAAAATGAGGTTGGCTATGCAATAGTCACAGAAGATGTAGTTAAAACAGGCAAAGTACAATCGAGTTACTCTGCACAAGCAGCTGAACTAGTGGCATTAAGGGAGGTGTGTAAATTAGCTGAAGGTAAAAGAGTAACAATTTATACAGACAGCCAATATGTATATGCTACATGTCAAACGTTTGTAAGTTATTGGGCAAAAGAGGTATGATAATATCAACCGGAAAACCTGTGACACATCAAGAATAACTGCAGACTTTATTATAAGTTATTATGTTGCCAACGGAATTAGCAATTTGTAAATGCGCAGCCCACATAAATGACAAAGACCTTTGCGGATCAACAAGCTAAATTAGCAGCAAAAGACAACAAACAGAAATCTTATACACAAAAGAAGATAAACAACCAGATTACAGCCTGGAGGAGCGCTTGAATCCTCAACAGGGGGTTAACAAACAACGCTAACTAACAAAGCTTTTCTGTGAAGTTAGGCATGGCGAGCCGTGTGAGTTCTTTCTGGAGCGGCTCCAGCAGAGTTTAAACTGAACTGTTTAAAAGAGTAAAACTCCAGTGTCACGTGAGTATCAGCTGTGGCTCTGGTTCAAACGCTGTCCCACAAGTTGCTTTAAAATGTTAAAATGGCCACCGGGCGGGACCTCCTGAAAAAGCAAGTATTTGGTTTCACTTGAAATTATCCTCTTTGTTTACTATCAGTTCTGTAATGGGCTATCAACATAGTATTGTAACCTGACTTAGTACCCGATTAGCATCAGAATGTCCTGGGAGGCTCCCGCTCCAGGGTTTCAAAACACTGTTATATACGACTGGAAGGTTTAATCTTAAACCACAGTTTCTATTTAAAGAGGATTCTCTTTTTGAACAAAGGTTTCCTCTTTAAGTCTTTCAAAGCATCTTTTGCCCTGCTCAGAATCTTCTCCTCACTGTTTTTCATAGAGTGATTTGTGGCTTTAAGATGATGATACTCAGTGAGGAGGGAGCCAAAGTCAGTTTACAATAGGATGTGGATAGCCCATTAAAGGGGTGATAGTAAACAAAGTGGATATTTTCAAGTGAAACCAAAAACATCTTTTATCAGGAGGTCCCTCCCGGTGGGCGGGGCATACTCAGAGTAGGATAAATATCTGAGTTCACAGACTCGATTCACAGATTGAGAATGACTCTTGGATGAGTCGAAACGTTTTGTTTTTCTAAAAACAGTCCAGATGAAACAACTGAATCATTTACTACAGTGGACCCCTCCTGGGCGAATGAGGGATTACACCGACAACATGATTAAAGGACAGACTTTTGGGAAGAATATTGACCCTTAATTCACACTTTTAAAAAACCTTGCACAGAAAAAGAATTGTTTAGGTATCTGTATCAAAAAGCAGATATTGTTGAAATATTAGTATTAAAAAGGCTGTAAACGTGGTCACTCGTTTCCTTTCATCATTCAGATCAGAAGTATTGATCTGAAACAGCTCACGAACAAACAAACTCTGCACTCTGATTAGTCGACAGAACGCTGACCTGTGATTCGTCCGTTGGCCTCTGTGGGCGGCTGCCAGCTGATGAGGATGGCTCGAGGTCGACCTTCTCGTCCAATCACAGTCAGGTCTTTGGGGGCGGAGCTTGGAGCTGTCAATCACAGACCAAACACAGATTAGAAAACATTGCATTTAATTCCACAGGCTACGCTACAGGTCAGATCTGTGGAGAGGAGACCCGGCTCAGAGTAACAGTAGTCTTTTTCTGTTCCTTTAAAGGCGTAAATGTGTTTTCCACACTCAAATCCACTTTTGCTGTGAGTTTCAGTCGAAGCAAGTGACATGTTCAGGAGCTGTGTGTAAATGTGTGTAAATGTGTGTAAATGTGTGTAAATGTGTGTAAATGTGTTGTAAATGTGAGTAAATGTGTTGTAAATGTGAGTAAATGTGTTGTAAATGTGTGTAAATGTGTTGTAAATGTGTGTAAATGTGTGTAAATGTGTGTAAATGTGTGTAAATGTGTTGTAAATGTGAGTAAATGTGTTGTAAATGTGTGTAAATGTGTTGTAAATGTGTGTAAATGTGTGTAAATGTGAGTAAATGTGTGTAAATGTGTGTAAATGTGTGTAAATGTGTTGTAAATGTGAGTAAATGTGTTGTAAATGTGTGTAAATGTGTGTAAATGTGTGTAAATGTGTTGTAAATGTGTGTAAATGTGTGTAAATGTGTGTAAATGTGTGTAAATGTGTGTAAATGTGAGTAAATGTGTGTAAATGTGTGTAAATGTGTTGTAAATGTGTGTAAATGTGTGTAAATGTGTGTAAATGTGTGTAAATGTGTTGTAAATGTGAGTAAATGTGTTGTAAATGTGTTGTAAATGTGTGTAAATGTGTTGTAAATGTGTGTAAATGTGTGTAAATGTGTTGTAAATGTGTTGTAAATGTGTGTAAATGTGTGTAAATGTGTGTAAATGTGAGTAAATGTGTTGTAAATGTGTGTAAATGTGTGTAAATGTGTGTAAATGTGTCTAAATGTGTGTAAATGTGTGTAAATGTGTGTAAATGTGTGTAAATGTGAGTAAATGTGTGTAAATGTGAGTAAATGTGTTGTAAATGTGTGTAAATGTGTGTAAATGTGAGTAAATGTGTGTAAATGTGAGTAAATGTGTTGTAAATGTGTGTAAATGTGTGTAAATGTGTGTAAATGTGTCTAAATGTGTGTAAATGTGTGTAAATGTGTGTAAATGTGTTGTAAATGTGTGTAAATGTGTGTAAATGTGTGTAAATGTGTGTAAATGTGAGTAAATGTGAGTAAATGTGTCTAAATGTGTTGTAAATGTGTTGTAAATGTGAGTAAATGTGTGTAAATGTGTGTAAATGTGTTGTAAATGTGTGTAAATGTGTGTAAATGTGTCTAAATATGAGTAAATGTGTGTAAATGTGTGTAAATGTGTGTAAATGTGTGTAAATGTGTTGTAAATGTGTGTAAATGTGTGTAAATGTGTCTAAATATGAGTAAATGTGTGTAAATGTGTGTAAATGTGTGTAAATGTGTTGTAAATGTGAGTAAATGTGTGTAAATGTGTGTAAATGTGTTGTAAATGTGTGTAAATGTGTGTAAATGTGTTGTAAATGTGTTGTAAATGTGTGTAAATGTGTGTAAATGTGTCTAAATATGAGTAAATGTGTGTAAATGTGTTGTAAATGTGTTGTAAATGTGAGTAAATGTGTGTAAATGTGTGTAAATGTGTTGTAAATGTGTGTAAATGTGTTGTAAATGTGTTTAAATGTGTGTAAATGTGAGTAAATGTGTGTAAATGTGAGTAAATGTGAGTAAATGTGTGTAAATGTGTGTAAATGTGTGTAAATGTGTTGTAAATGTGTGTAAATGTGAGTAAATGTGTGTAAATGTGTGTAAATGTGTGTAAATGTGTGTAAATGTGAGTAAATGTGAGTAAATGTGTGTAAATGTGTTGTAAATGTGTGTAAATGTGTGTAAATGTGTGTAAATGTGTGTAAATGTGAGTAAATGTGTGTAAATGTGTGTAAATGTGTGTAAATGTGAGTAAATGTGTTTAAATGTGTGTAAATGTGAGTAAATGTGTGTAAATGTGTGTAAATGTGTGTAAATGTGTGTAAATGTGTCTAAATGTGTCTAAATATGAGTAAATGTGTGTAAATGTGTTGTAAATGTGTTGTAAATGTGTGTAAATGTGTGTAAATGTGTTGTAAATGTGTTTAAATGTGTGTAAATGTGAGTAAATGTGTGTAAATGTGTGTAAATGTGTTGTAAATGTGTGTAAATGTGTGTAAATGTGTCTAAATATGAGTAAATGTGTGTAAATGTGTGTAAATGTGTTGTAAATGTGTGTAAATGTGAGTAAATGTGTGTAAATGTGTCTAAATGTGAGTAAATGTGTGTAAATGTGTGTAAATGTGTCTAAATGTGTGTAAATGTGTTGTAAATGTGTTTAAATGTGTGTAAATGTGAGTAAATGTGTGTAAATGTGTGTAAATGTGTTGTAAATGTGTGTAAACGTGTGTAAATGTGTCTAAATATGAGTAAATGTGTTGTAAATGTGTGTAAATGTGTTGTAAATGTGTGTAAATGTGTGTAAATGTGTTGTAAATGTGTGTAAATGTGTTGTAAATGTGTGTAAATGTGTGTAAATGTGAGTAAATGTGTTTAAATGTGTTGTAAATGTGTGTAAATGTGTGTAAATGTGTGTAAATGTGAGTAAATGTGAGTAAATGTGTGTAAATGTGTGTAAATGTGTGTAAATGTGTGTAAATGTGTTGTAAATGTGTGTAAATGTGTGTAAATGTGTTGTAAATGTGTTGTAAATGTGTGTAAATGTGTGTAAATGTGTCTAAATATGAGTAAATGTGTGTAAATGTGAGTAAATGTGTGTAAATGTGTGTAAATGTGTTGTAAATGTGTGTAAATGTGAGTAAATGTGTGTAAATGTGAGTAAATGTGTGTAAATGTGTGTAAATGTGTTGTAAATGTGAGTAAATGTGTGTAAATGTGTGTAAATGTGTTGTAAATGTGAGTAAATGTGTGTAAATGTGTGTAAATGTGTGTAAATGTGTGTAAATGTGTGTAAATGTGTTGTAAATGTGTTGTAAATGTGTTGTAAATGTGAGTAAATGTGTGTAAATGTGTTGTAAATGTGTGTAAATGTGAGTAAATGTGTGTAAATGTGTGTAAATGTGTGTAAATGTGTTTAAATGTGTGTAAATGTGAGTAAATGTGTGTAAATGTGTTGCAAATGTGTGTAAATGTGTGTAAATGTGTGTAAATGTGTGTAAATGTGAGTAAATGTGTGTAAATGTGTGTAAATGTGTGTAAATGTGAGTAAATGTGAGTAAATGTGTGTAAATGTGTGTAAATGTGTGTAAATGTGAGTAAATGTGTGTAAATGTGAGTAAATGTGTGTAAATGTGTGTAAATGTGTGTAAATGTGTGTAAATGTGTGTAAATGTGTGTAAATGTGTTTAAATGTGTGTAAATGTGAGTAAATGTGTGTAAATGTGTTGCAAATGTGTGTAAATGTGTGTAAATGTGTGTAAATGTGTGTAAATGTGAGTAAATGTGTGTAAATGTGTGTAAATGTGTGTAAATGTGTGTAAATGTGTGTAAATGTGAGTAAATGTGTTTAAATGTGTGTAAATGTGAGTAAATGTGTGTAAATGTGTGTAAATGTGTGTAAATGTGTTTAAATGTGTGTAAATGTGTCTAAATATGAGTAAATGTGTGTAAATGTGTGTAAATGTGTTGTAAATGTGTGTAAATGTGTTGTAAATGTGTCTAAATGTGTCTAAATGTGTCTAAATATGAGTAAATGTGTGTAAATGTGTTGTAAATGTGTTGTAAATGTGTGTAAATGTGTGTAAATGTGTTGTAAATGTGTTTAAATGTGTGTAAATGTGTCTAAATATGAGTAAATGTGTGTAAATGTGTGTAAATGTGTTGTAAATGTGTGTAAATGTGTGTAAATGTGTGTAAATGTGTTGTAAATGTGTGTAAATGTGTGTAAATGTGTGTAAATGTGTGTAAATGTGTGTAAATGTGTTTAAATGTGTTTAAATGTGAGTAAATGTGTGTAAATGTGTGTAAATGTGTGTAAATGTGTGTAAATGTGTGTAAATGTGTTGTAAATGTGTGTAAATGTGAGTAAATGTGTGTAAACGTGTGTAAATGTGTGTAAATGTGTGTAAATGTGTTGTAAATGTGTGTAAATGTGAGTAAATGTGTGTAAATGTGTGTAAATGTGTGTAAATGTGTGTAAATGTGTGTAAATGTGAGTAAATGTGTGTAAATGTGTGTAAACGTGTGTAAATGTGTGTAAATGTGAGTAAATGTGTGTAAATGTGTGTAAATGTGTGTAAATGTGTGTAAACGTGTGTAAACGTGTGTAAATGTGTGTAAATGTGAGTAAATGTGTGTAAATGTGTGTAAATGTGTGTAAATGTGAGTAAATGTGTGTAAATGTGTGTAAATGTGAGTAAATGTGTGTAAATGTGAGTAAATGTGTGTAAATGTGTGTAAATGTGAGTAAATGTGAGTAAATGTGTGTAAATGTGTGTAAATGTGAGTAAATGTGTGTAAATGTGTGTAAATGTGTGTAAATGTGAGTAAATGTGTGTAAATGTGAGTAAATGTGAGTAAATGTGAGTAAATGTGTGTAAATGTGTGTAAATGTGTGTAAATGTGAGTAAATGTGTGTAAATGTGAGTAAATGTGTGTAAATGTGTGTAAATGTGTGTAAATGTGTGTAAATGTGAGTAAATGTGTGTAAATGTGAGTAAATGTGTGTAAATGTGAGTAAATGTGAGTAAATGTGTGTAAATGTGTGTAAATGTGTGTAAATGTGTGTAAATATGAGTAAATGTGTGTAAATGTGTGTAAATGTGAGTAAATGTGTGTAAATGTGTTGTAAATGTGTGTAAATGTGTGTAAACGTGTGTAAACGTGTGTAAATGTGTGTAAATGTGTGTAAATGTGTGTAAATGTGTGTAAACGTGTGTAAACGTGTGTAAATGTGTGTAAATGTGTGTAAATGTGTTGTAAATGTGTGTAAATGTGTGTAAATGTGTGTAAATGTGTGTAAATGTGTGTAAACGTGTGTAAACGTGTGTAAACGTGTGTAAATGTGAGTAAAGTTGCTGATCCGGTCTTAACTGCAGGACTAAAGACGTAGATCGCCCCCTTGAGGCTGCTTTATTAATATTCCCTGTGGAGATGATTGACAGCTCTGAATAGTGACCGTGTGGATGGACAGTGGAAACATGGTGACCGTGTGGATGGACAGTACAAACATGGTGACCGTGTGGATGGACAGTGGAAACATGGTGACCGTGTGGATGGACAGTGGAAACATGGTGACCGTGTGGATGGACAGTACAAACATGGTGACCGTGTGGATGGACAGTGGAAACATGGTGACCGTGTGGATGGACAGTACAAACATGGTGACCGTGTGGATGGACAGTACAAACATGGTGACCGTGTGGATGGACAGTACAAACATGGTGACCGTGTGGATGGACAGTACAAACATGGTGACCGTGTGGATGGACAGTGGAAACATGGTGACCGTGTGGATGGACAGTACAAACATGGTGACCGTGTGGATGGACAGTGGAAACATGGTGACCGTGTGGATGGACAGTACAAACATGGTGACCGTGTGGATGGACAGTGGAAACATGGTGACCGTGTGGATGGACAGTGGAAACATGGTGACCGTGTGGATGGACAGTGGAAACATGGTGACCGTGTGGATGGACAGTGGAAACATGGTGACCGTGTGGATGGACAGTACAAACATGGTGACCGTGTGGATGGACAGTGGAAACATGGTGACCGTGTGGATGGACAGTACAAACATGGTGACCGTGTGGATGGACAGTACAAACATGGTGACCGTGTGGATGGACAGTACAAACATGGTGACCGTGTGGATGGACAGTACAAACATGGTGACCGTGTGGATGGACAGTGGAAACATGGTGACCGTGTGGATGGACAGTACAAACATGGTGACCGTGTGGATGGACAGTACAAACATGGTGACCGTGTGGATGGACAGTGGAAACATGGTGACCGTGTGGATGGACAGTGGAAACATGGTGACCGTGTGGATGGACAGTACAAACATGGTGACCGTGTGGATGGACAGTGGAAACATGGTGACCGTGTGGATGGACAGTACAAACATGGTGACCGTGTGGATGGACAGTGGAAACATGGTGACCGTGTGGATGGACAGTACAAACATGGTGACCGTGTGGATGGACAGTACAAACATGGTGACCGTGTGGATGGACAGTACAAACATGGTGACCGTGTGGATGGACAGTGGAAACATGGTGACCGTGTGGATGGACAGTGGAAACATGGTGACCGTGTGGATGGACAGTGGAAACATGGTGACCGTGTGGATGGACAGTACAAACATGGTGACCGTGTGGATGGACAGTACAAACATGGTGACCGTGTGGATGGACAGTGGAAACATGGTGACCGTGTGGATGGACAGTGGAAACATGGTGACCGTGTGGATGGACAGTACAAACATGGTGACCGTGTGGATGGACAGTGGAAACATGGTGACCGTGTGGATGGACAGTACAAACATGGTGACCGTGTGGATGGACAGTACAAACATGGTGACCGTGTGGATGGACAGTACAAACATGGTGACCGTGTGGATGGACAGTACAAACATGGTGACCGTGTGGATGGACAGTGGAAACATGGTGACCGTGTGGATGGACAGTACAAACATGGTGACCGTGTGGATGGACAGTGGAAACATGGTGACCGTGTGGATGGACAGTACAAACATGGTGACCGTGTGGATGGACAGTACAAACATGGTGACCGTGTGGATGGACAGTGGAAACATGGTGACCGTGTGGATGGACAGTACAAACATGGTGACCGTGTGGATGGACAGTGGAAACATGGTGACCGTGTGGATGGACAGTACAAACATGGTGACCGTGTGGATGGACAGTGGAAACATGGTGACCGTGTGGATGGACAGTGGAAACATGGTGACCGTGTGGATGGACAGTACAAACATGGTGACCGTGTGGATGGACAGTGGAAACATGGTGACCGTGTGGATGGACAGTACAAACATGGTGACCGTGTGGATGGACAGTACAAACATGGTGACCGTGTGGATGGACAGTGGAAACATGGTGACCGTGTGGATGGACAGTACAAACATGGTGACCGTGTGGATGGACAGTGGAAACATGGTGACCGTGTGGATGGACAGTGGAAACATGGTGACCGTGTGGATGGACAGTACAAACATGGTGACCGTGTGGATGGACAGTGGAAACATGGTGACCGTGTGGATGGACAGTACAAACATGGTGACCGTGTGGATGGACAGTGGAAACATGGTGACCGTGTGGATGGACAGTACAAACATGGTGACCGTGTGGATGGACAGTACAAACATGGTGACCGTGTGGATGGACAGTGGAAACATGGTGACCGTGTGGATGGACAGTGGAAACATGGTGACCGTGTGGATGGACAGTACAAACATGGTGACCGTGTGGATGGACAGTGGAAACATGGTGACCGTGTGGATGGACAGTACAAACATGGTGACCGTGTGGATGGACAGTACAAACATGGTGACCGTGTGGATGGACAGTGGAAACATGGTGACCGTGTGGATGGACAGTGGAAACATGGTGACCGTGTGGATGGACAGTACAAACATGGTGACCGTGTGGATGGACAGTGGAAACATGGTGACCGTGTGGATGGACAGTGGAAACATGGTGACCGTGTGGATGGACAGTACAAACATGGTGACCGTGTGGATGGACAGTGGAAACATGGTGACCGTGTGGATGGACAGTACAAACATGGTGACCGTGTGGATGGACAGTACAAACATGGTGACCGTGTGGATGGACAGTGGAAACATGGTGACCGTGTGGATGGACAGTGGAAACATGGTGACCGTGTGGATGGACAGTGGAAACATGGTGACCGTGTGGATGGACAGTACAAACATGGTGACCGTGTGGATGGACAGTGGAAACACATGTGATCGAGGGTTTGATCCTGGCTTTACACCCAACAACACAAGAAGTTCGTTCTGCTCAGGCCAGTTTGGATCCAGAGAGGCGTGTGTTGCCGTGGTTACCTGCGGCTTAGGCGTGTGTTGCCGTGGTTACCTGCTGGTTAGGCGTGTGTTACCGTGGTTACCTGATCGTTAGGTGTGTGTTGCCATGGTTACCTGCTTCGTAGGTGGTGGCGTGCGCCGTCATGCTCCAGGTGCTGGACTTCCTGCCTTTGGTGACCATCACAGAAAACTCATACATGGAGTTTGGCTTCAGCCCAGTGACCGTGTGACTGAGGGCCGTCGTGTCTGCAGACTGAGAGGAACCAGGGTCAGGACCGGGTCTGAATCGGGTCAGGACCGGGTCTGGACCAGGGTCTGGACCGGGTCTGGACCATGGTCAGGACCTGGTTGGGTGGTCTGGACCTCTCACCTTGTACTTCCCGCTGGACGAGTGGCTGGTTTTCCACTTGACCGAGTAGAACCGCACCTCGGACGACTTCTGGCTCTTGCTGACGGAGTTGTCGGCCCAGGAAACACGCACCGAGTCGGGCCCCAGGGCCACGGCCTGGACCCCGACAGGAGGAATCATGGGAAACGTAGTGCTGTCTGGGACGGCAGTGGGGAACTTATCAAAGAGGAACAGGTCGTCCTCCGAGGGGTCCGGGGGGTCTGCGCTCAGGAATGTGTGTGTGTGTGTGTGTGACAGATGTGTGTGTGTGTGTGTGTGTGACAGATGTGTGTGTGTGTGTGTGTGTGTGTGTGTGACAGATGTGTGTGTGTGTGTGTGACAGAGGTGTGTGTGTGTGTGTGTGTGTGACAGATGTGTGTGTGTGTGTGTGACAGATGTGTGTGTGTGTGTGTGTGTGTGTGACAGATGTGTGTGTGTG